>NW_027099099.1:0-66077 GCF_037042795.1 Molothrus aeneus | reverse complement strand
GGAGAATCGGCGAGCGGCAGCTTCCCAAAGGCGAAGATGCAAGCTGCAGCACACAGGCACAGTGTGGGCAGCCTTCAGACTTCGAGAAAACAGTACTTTACCACTCTCCTGCCTTTTCCATGGTTATTCTATTGGAAAAGAACGAGTTTTGGACAACTACCTTTCATTCTTGCCAAACTCTTTGCAGACCCCCGTGCAAGCTTTAGAACAAGATTTTGGATGTTTTCTTTCCTGGCAGAGTTTTCTCCTTGCAAGATATGGTGGAAAAGCTTTTTGCTGAGTGTAGAGCGGCAAGACACGCAGAAGACGCAGATACGCAGCTCTCCGAAGCTAAGTGCCGGTCCCGGGCTTCTTTCGGCACAAACCGCTCTCAGGAGCTCCCTGCGCTCGCCACAATGCTCTGTGTGCGAAGAAGCCGCTTCTTCGCCTCCGGGAGAATCGGCGAGCGGCAGCTTCCCAAAGGCGAAGATGCAAGCTGCACCACACAGGCACAGTGTGGGCAGCCTTCAGACTTAGAGAAAACAGTACTTTACCACTCTCCTGCCTTTTCCATGGTTATTCTATTGGAAAAGAACGAGTTTTGGATAACTACCTTTCATTCTTGCCAAACTCTTTGCAGACCCCCGTGCAAGCTTTAGAACAAGATTTTGGATGTTTTCTTTCCTGGCAGAGTTTCTCCTTGCAAGATATGGTGGAAAAGCTTTTTGCTGAGTGTAGAGCGGCAAGACACGCAGAAGACGCAGATACGCAGCTCTCCGAAGCTAAGTGCCGGTCCCGGGCTTCTTTCGGCACAAACCGCTCTCAGGAGCTCCCTGCGCTCGCCACAATGCTCTGTGTGCGAAGAAGCCGCTTCTTCGCCTCCGGGAGAATCGGCGAGCGGCAGCTTCCCAAAGGCGAAGATGCAAGCTGCAGCACACAGGCACAGTGTGGGCAGCCTTCAGACTTAGAGAAAACAGTACTTTACCACTCTCCTGCCTTTTCCATGGTTATTCTATTGGAAAAGAACGAGTTTTGGACAACTACCTTTCATTCTTGCCAAACTCTTTGCAGACCCCCGTGCAAGCTTTAGAACAAGATTTTGGATGTTTTCTTTCCTGGCAGAGTTTCTCCTTGCAAGATATGCTGGAAAAGCTTTTGGCTGAGTGTAGAGCGGCAAGACACGCAGAAGACGCAGATACGCAGCTCTCCGAAGCTAAGTGCCGGTCCCGGGCTTCTTTCGGCACAAACCGCTCTCAGGAGCTCCCTGCGCTCGCCACAATGCTCTGTGTGCGAAGAAGCCGCTTCTTCGCCTCCGGGAGAATCGGCTAGCGGCAGCTTCCCAAAGGCGAAGATGCAAGCTGCAGCACACAGGCACAGTGTGGGCAGCCTTCAGACTTAGAGAAAACAGTACTTTACCACTCTCCTGCCTTTTCCATGGTTATTCTATTGGAAAAGAACGAGTTTTGGACAACTACCTTTCATTCTTGCCAAACTCTTTGCAGACCCCCGTGCAAGCTTTAGAACAAGATTTTGGATGTTTTCTTTCCTGGCAGAGTTTCTCCTTGCAAGATATGGTGGAAAAGCTTTTTGCTGAGTGTAGAGCGGCAAGACACGCAGAAGACGCAGATACGCAGCTCTCCGAAGCTAAGTGCCGGTCCCGGGCTTCTTTCGGCACAAACCGCTCTCAGGAGCTCCCTGCGCTCGCCACAATGCTCTGTGTGCGAAGAAGCCGCTTCTTCGCCTCCTGGAGAATCGGCGAGCGGCAGCTTCCCAAAGGCGAAGATGCAAGCTGCAGCACACAGGCACAGTGTGGGCAGCCTTCAAACTTAGAGAAAACAGTACTTTACCACTCTCCTGCCTTTTCCATGGTTATTCTATTGGAAAAGAACGAGTTTTGGACAACTACCTTTCATTCTTGCCAAACTCTTTGCAGACCCCCGTGCAAGCTTTAGAACAAGATTTTGGATGTTTTCTTTCCTGGCAGAGTTTCTCCTTGCAAGATATGGTGGAAAAGCTTTTGGCTGAGTGTAGAGCGGCAAGACACGCAGAAGACGCAGATACGCAGCTCTCCGAAGCTAAGTGCCGGTCCCGGGCTTCTTTCGGCACAAACCGCTCTCAGGAGCTCCCTGCGCTCGCCACAATGCTCTGTGTGCGAAGAAGCCGCTTCTTCGCCTCCGGGAGAATCGGCGAGCGGCAGCTTCCCAAAGGCGAAGATGCAAGCTGCAGCACACAGGCACAGTGTGGGCAGCCTTCAGACTTAGAGAAAACAGTACTTTACCACTCTCCTGCCTTTTCCATGGTTATTCTATTGGAAAAGAACGAGTTTTGGACAACTACCTTTCATTCTTGCCAAACTCTTTGCAGACCCCCGTGCAAGCTTTAGAAGAAGATTTTGGATGTTTTCTTTCCTGGCAGAGTTTCTCCTTGCAAGATATGGTGGAAAAGCTTTTTGCTGAGTGTAGAGCGGCAAGACACGCAGAAGACGCAGATACGCAGCTCTCCGAAGCTAAGTGCCGGTCCCGGGCTTCTTTCGGCACAAACCGCTCTCAGGAGCTCCCTGCGCTCGCCACAATGCTCTGTGTGCGAAGAAGCCGCTTCTTCGCCTCCGGGAGAATCGGCGAGCGGCAGCTTCCCAAAGGCGAAGATGCAAGCTGCAGCACACAGGCACAGTGTGGGCAGCCTTCAGACTTAGAGAAAACAGTACTTTACCACTCTCCTGCCTTTTCCATGGTTATTCTATTGGAAAAGAACGAGTTTTGGACAACTACCTTTCATTCTTGCCAAACTCTTTGCAGACCCCCGTGCAAGCTTTAGAAGAAGATTTTGGATGTTTTCTTTCCTGGCAGAGTTTCTCCTTGCAAGATATGGTGGAAAAGCTTTTTGCTGAGTGTAGAGCGGCAAGACACGCAGAAGACGCAGATACGCAGCTCTCCGAAGCTAAGTGCCGGTCCCGGGCTTCTTTCGGCACAAACCGCTCTCAGGAGCTCCCTGCGCTCGCCACAATGCTCTGTGTGCGAAGAAGCCGCTTCTTCGCCTCCGGGAGAATCGGCGAGCGGCAGCTTCCCAAAGGCGAAGATGCAAGCTGCAGCACACAGGCACAGTGTGGGCAGCCTTCAGACTTAGAGAAAACAGTACTTTACCACTCTCCTGCCTTTTCCATGGTTATTCTATTGGAAAAGAACGAGTTTTGGACAACTACCTTTCATTCTTGCCAAACTCTTTGCAGACCCCCGTGCAAGCTTTAGAAGAAGATTTTGGATGTTTTCTTTCCTGGCAGAGTTTCTCCTTGCAAGATATGGTGGAAAAGCTTTTTGCTGAGTGTAGAGCGGCAAGACACGCAGAAGACGCAGATACGCAGCTCTCCGAAGCTAAGTGCCGGTCCCGGGCTTCTTTCGGCACAAACCGCTCTCAGGAGCTCCCTGCGCTCGCCACAATGCTCTGTGTGCGAAGAAGCCGCTTCTTCGCCTCCGGGAGAATCGGCGAGCGGCAGCTTCCCAAAGGCGAAGATGCAAGCTGCAGCACACAGGCACAGTGTGGGCAGCCTTCAGACTTCGAGAAAACAGTACTTTACCACTCTCCTGCCTTTTCCATGGTTATTCTATTGGAAAAGAACGAGTTTTGGACAACTACCTTTCATTCTTGCCAAACTCTTTGCAGACCCCCGTGCAAGCTTTAGAACAAGATTTTGGATGTTTTCTTTCCTGGCAGAGTTTCTCCTTGCAAGATATGGTGGAAAAGCTTTTTGCTGAGTGTAGAGCGGCAAGACACGCAGAAGACGCAGATACGCAGCTCTCCGAAGCTAAGTGCCGGTCCCGGGCTTCTTTCGGCACAAACCGCTCTCAGGAGCTCCCTGCGCTCGCCACAATGCTCTGTGTGCGAAGAAGCCGCTTCTTCGCCTCCAGGAGAATCGGCGAGCGGCAGCTTCCCAAAGGCGAAGATGCAAGCTGCAGCACGCAGGCACAGTGTGGGCAGCCTTCAGACTTAGAGAAAACAGTACTTTACCACTCTCCTGCCTTTTCCATGGTTATTCTATTGGAAAAGAACGAGTTTTGGACAACTACCTTTCATTCTTGCCAAACGCTTTGCAGACCCCCTTGCAAGCTTTAGAAGAAGATTTTGGATGTTTTCTTTCCTGGCAGAGTTTCTCCTTGCAAGATATGGTGGAAAAGCTTTTTGCTGAGTGTAGAGCGGCAAGACACGCAGAAGACGCAGATACGCAGCTCTCCGAAGCTAAGTGCCGGTCCCGGGCTTCTTTCGGCACAAACCGCTCTCAGGAGCTCCCTGCGCTCGCCACAATGCTCTGTGTGCGAAGAAGCCGCTTCTTCGCCTCCGGGAGAATCGGCGAGCGGCAGCTTCCCAAAGGCGAAGATGCAAGCTGCAGCACACAGGCACAGTGTGGGCAGCCTTCAGACTTAGAGAAAACAGTACTTTACCACTCTCCTGCCTTTTCCATGGTTATTCTATTGGAAAAGAACGAGTTTTGGACAACTACCTTTCATTCTTGCCAAACTCTTTGCAGACCCCCGTGCAAGCTTTAGAACAAGATTTTGGATGTTTTCTTTCCTGGCAGAGTTTCTCCTTGCAAGATATGGTGGAAAAGCTTTTTGCTGAGTGTAGAGCGGCAAGACACGCAGAAGACGCAGATACGCAGCTCTCCGAAGCTAAGTGCCGGTCCCGGGCTTCTTTCGGCACAAACCGCTCTCAGGAGCTCCCTGCGCTCGCCACAATGCTCTGTGTGCGAAGAAGCCGCTTCTTCGCCTCCGGGAGAATCGGCGAGCGGCAGCTTCCCAAAGGCGAAGATGCAAGCTGCACCACACAGGCACAGTGTGGGCAGCCTTCAGACTTAGAGAAAACAGTACTTTACCACTCTCCTGCCTTTTCCATGGTTATTCTATTGGAAAAGAACGAGTTTTGGATAACTACCTTTCATTCTTGCCAAACTCTTTGCAGACCCCCGTGCAAGCTTTAGAACAAGATTTTGGATGTTTTCTTTCCTGGCAGAGTTTCTCCTTGCAAGATATGGTGGAAAAGCTTTTTGCTGAGTGTAGAGCGGCAAGACACGCAGAAGACGCAGATACGCAGCTCTCCGAAGCTAAGTGCCGGTCCCGGGCTTCTTTCGGCACAAACCGCTCTCAGGAGCTCCCTGCGCTCGCCACAATGCTCTGTGTGCGAAGAAGCCGCTTCTTCGCCTCCGGGAGAATCGGCGAGCGGCAGCTTCCCAAAGGCGAAGATGCAAGCTGCAGCACACAGGCACAGTGTGGGCAGCCTTCAGACTTAGAGAAAACAGTACTTTACCACTCTCCTGCCTTTTCCATGGTTATTCTATTGGAAAAGAACGAGTTTTGGACAACTACCTTTCATTCTTGCCAAACTCTTTGCAGACCCCCGTGCAAGCTTTAGAACAAGATTTTGGATGTTTTCTTTCCTGGCAGAGTTTCTCCTTGCAAGATATGCTGGAAAAGCTTTTGGCTGAGTGTAGAGCGGCAAGACACGCAGAAGACGCAGATACGCAGCTCTCCGAAGCTAAGTGCCGGTCCCGGGCTTCTTTCGGCACAAACCGCTCTCAGGAGCTCCCTGCGCTCGCCACAATGCTCTGTGTGCGAAGAAGCCGCTTCTTCGCCTCCGGGAGAATCGGCGAGCGGCAGCTTCCCAAAGGCGAAGATGCAAGCTGCAGCACGCAGGCACAGTGTGGGCAGCCTTCAGACTTAGAGAAAACAGTACTTTACCACTCTCCTGCCTTTTCCATGGTTATTCTATTGGAAAAGAACGAGTTTTGGACAACTACCTTTCATTCTTGCCAAACTCTTTGCAGACCCCCGTGCAAGCTTTAGAACAAGATTTTGGATGTTTTCTTTCCTGGCAGAGTTTCTCCTTGCAAGATATGGTGGAAAAGCTTTTTGCTGAGTGTAGAGCGGCAAGACACGCAGAAGACGCAGATACGCAGCTCTCCGAAGCTAAGTGCCGGTCCCGGGCTTCTTTCGGCACAAACCGCTCTCAGGAGCTCCCTGCGCTCGCCACAATGCTCTGTGTGCGAAGAAGCCGCTTCTTCGCCTCCGGGAGAATCGGCGAGCGGCAGCTTCCCAAAGGCGAAGATGCAAGCTGCAGCACACAGGCACAGTGTGGGCAGCCTTCAGACTTAGAGAAAACAGTACTTTACCACTCTCCTGCCTTTTCCATGGTTATTCTATTGGAAAAGAACGAGTTTTGGACAACTACCTTTCATTCTTGCCAAACTCTTTGCAGACCCCCGTGCAAGCTTTAGAACAAGATTTTGGATGTTTTCTTTCCTGGCAGAGTTTCTCCTTGCAAGATATGGTGGAAAAGCTTTTTGCTGAATGTAGAGCGGCAAGACACGCAGAAGACGCAGATACGCAGCTCTCCGAAGCTAAGTGCCGGTCCCGGGCTTCTTTCGGCACAAACCGCTCTCAGGAGCTCCCTGCGCTCGCCACAATGCTCTGTGTGCGAAGAAGCCGCTTCTTCGCCTCCGGGAGAATCGGCGAGCGGCAGCTTCCCAAAGGCGAAGATGCAAGCTGCGGCACACAGGCACAGTGTGGGCAGCCTTCAGACTTAGAGAAAACAGTACTTTACCACTCTCCTGCCTTTTCCATGGTTATTCTATTGGAAAAGAACGAGTTTTGGACAACTACCTTTCATTCTTGCCAAACTCTTTGCAGACCCCCGTGCAAGCTTTAGAAGAAGATTTTGGATGTTTTCTTTCCTGGCAGAGTTTCTCCTTGCAAGATATGGTGGAAAAGCTTTTTGCTGAGTGTAGAGCGGCAAGACACGCAGAAGACGCAGATACGCAGCTCTCCGAAGCTAAGTGCCGGTCCCGGGCTTCTTTCGGCACAAACCGCTCTCAGGAGCTCCCTGCGCTCGCCACAATGCTCTGTGTGCGAAGAAGCCGCTTCTTCGCCTCCGGGAGAATCGGCTAGCGGCAGCTTCCCAAAGGCGAAGATGCAAGCTGCAGCACACAGGCACAGTGTGGGCAGCCTTCAGACTTAGAGAAAACAGTACTTTACCACTCTCCTGCCTTTTCCATGGTTATTCTATTGGAAAAGAACGAGTTTTGGACAACTACCTTTCATTCTTGCCAAACTCTTTGCAGACCCCCGTGCAAGCTTTAGAACAAGATTTTGGATGTTTTCTTTCCTGGCAGAGTTTCTCCTTGCAAGATATGGTGGAAAAGCTTTTTGCTGAGTGTAGAGCGGCAAGACACGCAGAAGACGCAGATACGCAGCTCTCCGAAGCTAAGTGCCGGTCCCGGGCTTCTTTCGGCACAAACCGCTCTCAGGAGCTCCCTGCGCTCGCCACAATGCTCTGTGTGCGAAGAAGCCGCTTCTTCGCCTCCGGGAGAATCGGCGAGCGGCAGCTTCCCAAAGGCGAAGATGCAAGCTGCAGCACACAGGCACAGTGTGGGCAGCCTTCAGACTTAGAGAAAACAGTACTTTACCACTCTCCTGCCTTTTCCATGGTTATTCTATTGGAAAAGAACGAGTTTTGGACAACTACCTTTCATTCTTGCCAAACTCTTTGCAGACCCCCGTGCAAGCTTTAGAACAAGATTTTGGATGTTTTCTTTCCTGGCAGAGTTTCTCCTTGCAAGATATGGTGGAAAAGCTTTTTGCTGAGTGTAGAGCGGCAAGACACGCAGAAGACGCAGATACGCAGCTCTCCGAAGCTAAGTGCCGGTCCCGGGCTTCTTTCGGCACAAACCGCTCTCAGGAGCTCCCTGCGCTCGCCACAATGCTCTGTGTGCGAAGAAGCCGCTTCTTCGCCTCCGGGAGAATCGGCGAGCGGCAGCTTCCCAAAGGCGAAGATGCAAGCTGCAGCACACAGGCACAGTGTGGGCAGCCTTCAGACTTAGAGAAAACAGTACTTTACCACTCTCCTGCCTTTTCCATGGTTATTCTATTGGAAAAGAACGAGTTTTGGACAACTACCTTTCATTCTTGCCAAACGCTTTGCAGACCCCCTTGCAAGCTTTAGAACAAGATTTTGGATGTTTTCTTTCCTGGCAGAGTTTCTCCTTGCAAGATATGGTGGAAAAGCTTTTTGCTGAGTGTAGAGCGGCAAGACACGCAGAAGACGCAGATACGCAGCTCTCCGAAGCTAAGTGCCGGTCCCGGGCTTCTTTCGGCACAAACCGCTCTCAGGAGCTCCCTGCGCTCGCCACAATGCTCTGTGTGCGAAGAAGCCGCTTCTTCGCCTCCGGGAGAATCGGCGAGCGGCAGCTTCCCAAAGGCGAAGATGCAAGCTGCAGCACGCAGGCACAGTGTGGGCAGCCTTCAGACTTAGAGAAAACAGTACTTTACCACTCTCCTGCCTTTTCCATGGTTATTCTATTGGAAAAGAACGAGTTTTGGACAACTACCTTTCATTCTTGCCAAACGCTTTGCAGACCCCCTTGCAAGCTTTAGAACAAGATTTTGGATGTTTTCTTTCCTGGCAGAGTTTCTCCTTGCAAGATATGGTGGAAAAGCTTTTTGCTGAGTGTAGAGCGGCAAGACACGCAGAAGACGCAGATACGCAGCTCTCCGAAGCTAAGTGCCGGTCCCGGGCTTCTTTCGGCACAAACCGCTCTCAGGAGCTCCCTGCGCTCGCCACAATGCTCTGTGTGCGAAGAAGCCGCTTCTTCGCCTCCGGGAGAATCGGCGAGCGGCAGCTTCCCAAAGGCGAAGATGCAAGCTGCAGCACACAGGCACAGTGTGGGCAGCCTTCAGACTTCGAGAAAACAGTACTTTACCACTCTCCTGCCTTTTCCATGGTTATTCTATTGGAAAAGAACGAGTTTTGGACAACTACCTTTCATTCTTGCCAAACTCTTTGCAGACCCCCGTGCAAGCTTTAGAAGAAGATTTTGGATGTTTTCTTTCCTGGCAGAGTTTCTCCTTGCAAGATATGGTGGAAAAGCTTTTTGCTGAGTGTAGAGCGGCAAGACACGCAGAAGACGCAGATACGCAGCTCTCCGAAGCTAAGTGCCGGTCCCGGGCTTCTTTCGGCACAAACCGCTCTCAGGAGCTCCCTGCGCTCGCCACAATGCTCTGTGTGCGAAGAAGCCGCTTCTTCGCCTCCTGGAGAATCGGCGAGCGGCAGCTTCCCAAAGGCGAAGATGCAAGCTGCAGCACACAGGCACAGTGTGGGCAGCCTTCAAACTTAGAGAAAACAGTACTTTACCACTCTCCTGCCTTTTCCATGGTTATTCTATTGGAAAAGAACGAGTTTTGGACAACTACCTTTCATTCTTGCCAAACTCTTTGCAGACCCCCGTGCAAGCTTTAGAACAAGATTTTGGATGTTTTCTTTCCTGGCAGAGTTTCTCCTTGCAAGATATGGTGGAAAAGCTTTTTGCTGAGTGTAGAGCGGCAAGACACGCAGAAGACGCAGATACGCAGCTCTCCGAAGCTAAGTGCCGGTCCCGGGCTTCTTTCGGCACAAACCGCTCTCAGGAGCTCCCTGCGCTCGCCACAATGCTCTGTGTGCGAAGAAGCCGCTTCTTCGCCTCCGGGAGAATCGGCGAGCGGCAGCTTCCCAAAGGCGAAGATGCAAGCTGCAGCACACAGGCACAGTGTGGGCAGCCTTCAGACTTAGAGAAAACAGTACTTTACCACTCTCCTGCCTTTTCCATGGTTATTCTATTGGAAAAGAACGAGTTTTGGACAACTACCTTTCATTCTTGCCAAACTCTTTGCAGACCCCCGTGCAAGCTTTAGAACAAGATTTTGGATGTTTTCTTTCCTGGCAGAGTTTCTCCTTGCAAGATATGGTGGAAAAGCTTTTTGCTGAGTGTAGAGCGGCAAGACACGCAGAAGACGCAGATACGCAGCTCTCCGAAGCTAAGTGCCGGTCCCGGGCTTCTTTCGGCACAAACCGCTCTCAGGAGCTCCCTGCGCTCGCCACAATGCTCTGTGTGCGAAGAAGCCGCTTCTTCGCCTCCGGGAGAATCGGCGAGCGGCAGCTTCCCAAAGGCGAAGATGCAAGCTGCAGCACGCAGGCACAGTGTGGGCAGCCTTCAGACTTCGAGAAAACAGTACTTTACCACTCTCCTGCCTTTTCCATGGTTATTCTATTGGAAAAGAACGAGTTTTGGACAACTACCTTTCATTCTTGCCAAACGCTTTGCAGACCCCCTTGCAAGCTTTAGAACAAGATTTTGGATGTTTTCTTTCCTGGCAGAGTTTCTCCTTGCAAGATATGGTGGAAAAGCTTTTTGCTGAGTGTAGAGCGGCAAGACACGCAGAAGACGCAGATACGCAGCTCTCCGAAGCTAAGTGCCGGTCCCGGGCTTCTTTCGGCACAAACCGCTCTCAGGAGCTCCCTGCGCTCGCCACAATGCTCTGTGTGCGAAGAAGCCGCTTCTTCGCCTCCGGGAGAATCGGCGAGCGGCAGCTTCCCAAAGGCGAAGATGCAAGCTGCAGCACACAGGCACAGTGTGGGCAGCCTTCAGACTTCGAGAAAACAGTACTTTACCACTCTCCTGCCTTTTCCATGGTTATTCTATTGGAAAAGAACGAGTTTTGGACAACTACCTTTCATTCTTGCCAAACTCTTTGCAGACCCCCGTGCAAGCTTTAGAACAAGATTTTGGATGTTTTCTTTCCTGGCAGAGTTTCTCCTTGCAAGATATGGTGGAAAAGCTTTTGGCTGAGTGTAGAGCGGCAAGACACGCAGAAGACGCAGATACGCAGCTCTCCGAAGCTAAGTGCCGGTCCCGGGCTTCTTTCGGCACAAACCGCTCTCAGGAGCTCCCTGCGCTCGCCACAATGCTCTGTGTGCGAAGAAGCCGCTTCTTCGCCTCCAGGAGAATCGGCGAGCGGCAGCTTCCCAAAGGCGAAGATGCAAGCTGCAGCACGCAGGCACAGTGTGGGCAGCCTTCAGACTTAGAGAAAACAGTACTTTACCACTCTCCTGCCTTTTCCATGGTTATTCTATTGGAAAAGAACGAGTTTTGGACAACTACCTTTCATTCTTGCCAAACGCTTTGCAGACCCCCTTGCAAGCTTTAGAACAAGATTTTGGATGTTTTCTTTCCTGGCAGAGTTTCTCCTTGCAAGATATGGTGGAAAAGCTTTTTGCTGAGTGTAGAGCGGCAAGACACGCAGAAGACGCAGATACGCAGCTCTCCGAAGCTAAGTGCCGGTCCCGGGCTTCTTTCGGCACAAACCGCTCTCAGGAGCTCCCTGCGCTCGCCACAATGCTCTGTGTGCGAAGAAGCCGCTTCTTCGCCTCCGGGAGAATCGGCGAGCGGCAGCTTCCCAAAGGCGAAGATGCAAGCTGCAGCACACAGGCACAGTGTGGGCAGCCTTCAGACTTCGAGAAAACAGTACTTTACCACTCTCCTGCCTTTTCCATGGTTATTCTATTGGAAAAGAACGAGTTTTGGACAACTACCTTTCATTCTTGCCAAACTCTTTGCAGACCCCCGTGCAAGCTTTAGAACAAGATTTTGGATGTTTTCTTTCCTGGCAGAGTTTCTCCTTGCAAGATATGGTGGAAAAGCTTTTTGCTGAGTGTAGAGCGGCAAGACACGCAGAAGACGCAGATACGCAGCTCTCCGAAGCTAAGTGCCGGTCCCGGGCTTCTTTCGGCACAAACCGCTCTCAGGAGCTCCCTGCGCTCGCCACAATGCTCTGTGTGCGAAGAAGCCGCTTCTTCGCCTCCGGGAGAATCGGCGAGCGGCAGCTTCCCAAAGGCGAAGATGCAAGCTGCACCACACAGGCACAGTGTGGGCAGCCTTCAAACTTAGAGAAAACAGTACTTTACCACTCTCCTGCCTTTTCCATGGTTATTCTATTGGAAAAGAACGAGTTTTGGATAACTACCTTTCATTCTTGCCAAACTCTTTGCAGACCCCCGTGCAAGCTTTAGAACAAGATTTTGGATGTTTTCTTTCCTGGCAGAGTTTCTCCTTGCAAGATATGGTGGAAAAGCTTTTTGCTGAGTGTAGAGCGGCAAGACACGCAGAAGACGCAGATACGCAGCTCTCCGAAGCTAAGTGCCGGTCCCGGGCTTCTTTCGGCACAAACCGCTCTCAGGAGCTCCCTGCGCTCGCCACAATGCTCTGTGTGCGAAGAAGCCGCTTCTTCGCCTCCGGGAGAATCGGCGAGCGGCAGCTTCCCAAAGGCGAAGATGCAAGCTGCAGCACACAGGCACAGTGTGGGCAGCCTTCAGACTTAGAGAAAACAGTACTTTACCACTCTCCTGCCTTTTCCATGGTTATTCTATTGGAAAAGAACGAGTTTTGGACAACTACCTTTCATTCTTGCCAAACTCTTTGCAGACCCCCGTGCAAGCTTTAGAACAAGATTTTGGATGTTTTCTTTCCTGGCAGAGTTTCTCCTTGCAAGATATGGTGGAAAAGCTTTTGGCTGAGTGTAGAGCGGCAAGACACGCAGAAGACGCAGATACGCAGCTCTCCGAAGCTAAGTGCCGGTCCCGGGCTTCTTTCGGCACAAACCGCTCTCAGGAGCTCCCTGCGCTCGCCACAATGCTCTGTGTGCGAAGAAGCCGCTTCTTCGCCTCCGGGAGAATCGGCGAGCGGCAGCTTCCCAAAGGCGAAGATGCAAGCTGCAGCACGCAGGCACAGTGTGGGCAGACTTCAGACTTAGAGAAAACAGTACTTTACCACTCTCCTGCCTTTTTCATGGTTATTCTATTGGAAAAGAACGAGTTTTGGACAACTACCTTTCATTCTTGCCAAACTCTTTGCAGACCTCCGTGCAAGCTTTAGAACAAGATTTTGGATGTTTTCTTTCCTGGCAGAGTTTCTCCTTGCAAGATATGGTGGAAAAGCTTTTTGCTGAGTGTAGAGCGGCAAGACACGCAGAAGACGCAGATACGCAGCTCTCCGAAGCTAAGTGCCGGTCCCGGGCTTCTTTCGGCACAAACCGCTCTCAGGAGCTCCCTGCGCTCGCCACAATGCTCTGTGTGCGAAGAAGCCGCTTCTTCGCCTCCGGGAGAATCGGCGAGCGGCAGCTTCCCAAAGGCGAAGATGCAAGCTGCAGCACACAGGCACAGTGTGGGCAGCCTTCAGACTTAGAGAAAACAGTACTTTACCACTCTCCTGCCTTTTCCATGGTTATTCTATTGGAAAAGAACGAGTTTTGGACAACTACCTTTCATTCTTGCCAAACTCTTTGCAGACCCCCGTGCAAGCTTTAGAAGAAGATTTTGGATGTTTTCTTTCCTGGCAGAGTTTCTCCTTGCAAGATATGGTGGAAAAGCTTTTTGCTGAGTGTAGAGCGGCAAGACACGCAGAAGACGCAGATACGCAGCTCTCCGAAGCTAAGTGCCGGTCCCGGGCTTCTTTCGGCACAAACCGCTCTCAGGAGCTCCCTGCGCTCGCCACAATGCTCTGTGTGCGAAGAAGCCGCTTCTTCGCCTCCGGGAGAATCGGCGAGCGGCAGCTTCCCAAAGGCGAAGATGCAAGCTGCAGCACACAGGCACAGTGTGGGCAGCCTTCAGACTTAGAGAAAACAGTACTTTACCACTCTCCTGCCTTTTCCATGGTTATTCTATTGGAAAAGAACGAGTTTTGGACAACTACCTTTCATTCTTGCCAAACTCTTTGCAGACCCCCGTGCAAGCTTTAGAACAAGATTTTGGATGTTTTCTTTCCTGGCAGAGTTTCTCCTTGCAAGATATGGTGGAAAAGCTTTTTGCTGAGTGTAGAGCGGCAAGACACGCAGAAGACGCAGATACGCAGCTCTCCGAAGCTAAGTGCCGGTCCCGGGCTTCTTTCGGCACAAACCGCTCTCAGGAGCTCCCTGCGCTCGCCACAATGCTCTGTGTGCGAAGAAGCCGCTTCTTCGCCTCCTGGAGAATCGGCGAGCGGCAGCTTCCCAAAGGCGAAGATGCAAGCTGCAGCACACAGGCACAGTGTGGGCAGCCTTCAGACTTCGAGAAAACAGTACTTGACCACTCTCCTGCCTTTTCCATGGTTATTCTATTGGAAAAGAACGAGTTTTGGACAACTACCTTTCATTCTTGCCAAACTCTTTGCAGACCCCCGTGCAAGCTTTAGAACAAGATTTTGGATGTTTTCTTTCCTGGCAGAGTTTCTCCTTGCAAGATATGGTGGAAAAGCTTTTTGCTGAGTGTAGAGCGGCAAGACACGCAGAAGACGCAGATACGCAGCTCTCCGAAGCTAAGTGCCGGTCCCGGGCTTCTTTCGGCACAAACCGCTCTCAGGAGCTCCCTGCGCTCGCCACAATGCTCTGTGTGCGAAGAAGCCGCTTCTTCGCCTCCGGGAGAATCGGCGAGCGGCAGCTTCCCAAAGGCGAAGATGCAAGCTGCAGCACACAGGCACAGTGTGGGCAGCCTTCAGACTTAGAGAAAACAGTACTTTACCACTCTCCTGCCTTTTCCATGGTTATTCTATTGGAAAAGAACGAGTTTTGGACAACTACCTTTCATTCTTGCCAAACTCTTTGCAGACCCCCGTGCAAGCTTTAGAACAAGATTTTGGATGTTTTCTTTCCTGGCAGAGTTTCTCCTTGCAAGATATGGTGGAAAAGCTTTTTGCTGAGTGTAGAGCGGCAAGACACGCAGAAGACGCAGATACGCAGCTCTCCGAAGCTAAGTGCCGGTCCCGGGCTTCTTTCGGCACAAACCGCTCTCAGGAGCTCCCTGCGCTCGCCACAATGCTCTGTGTGCGAAGAAGCCGCTTCTTCGCCTCCGGGAGAATCGGCGAGCGGCAGCTTCCCAAAGGCGAAGATGCAAGCTGCAGCACACAGGCACAGTGTGGGCAGCCTTCAGACTTCGAGAAAACAGTACTTTACCACTCTCCTGCCTTTTCCATGGTTATTCTATTGGAAAAGAACGAGTTTTGGACAACTACCTTTCATTCTTGCCAAACTCTTTGCAGACCCCCGTGCAAGCTTTAGAACAAGATTTTGGATGTTTTCTTTCCTGGCAGAGTTTCTCCTTGCAAGATATGGTGGAAAAGCTTTTTGCTGAGTGTAGAGCGGCAAGACACGCAGAAGACGCAGATACGCAGCTCTCCGAAGCTAAGTGCCGGTCCCGGGCTTCTTTCGGCACAAACCGCTCTCAGGAGCTCCCTGCGCTCGCCACAATGCTCTGTGTGCGAAGAAGCCGCTTCTTCGCCTCCAGGAGAATCGGCGAGCGGCAGCTTCCCAAAGGCGAAGATGCAAGCTGCAGCACGCAGGCACAGTGTGGGCAGCCTTCAGACTTAGAGAAAACAGTACTTTACCACTCTCCTGCCTTTTCCATGGTTATTCTATTGGAAAAGAACGAGTTTTGGACAACTACCTTTCATTCTTGCCAAACGCTTTGCAGACCCCCTTGCAAGCTTTAGAACAAGATTTTGGATGTTTTCTTTCCTGGCAGAGTTTCTCCTTGCAAGATATGGTGGAAAAGCTTTTTGCTGAGTGTAGAGCGGCAAGACACGCAGAAGACGCAGATACGCAGCTCTCCGAAGCTAAGTGCCGGTCCCGGGCTTCTTTCGGCACAAACCGCTCTCAGGAGCTCCCTGCGCTCGCCACAATGCTCTGTGTGCGAAGAAGCCGCTTCTTCGCCTCCGGGAGAATCGGCGAGCGGCAGCTTCCCAAAGGCGAAGATGCAAGCTGCAGCACACAGGCACAGTGTGGGCAGCCTTCAGACTTAGAGAAAACAGTACTTTACCACTCTCCTGCCTTTTCCATGGTTATTCTATTGGAAAAGAACGAGTTTTGGACAACTACCTTTCATTCTTGCCAAACTCTTTGCAGACCCCCGTGCAAGCTTTAGAACAAGATTTTGGATGTTTTCTTTCCTGGCAGAGTTTCTCCTTGCAAGATATGGTGGAAAAGCTTTTTGCTGAGTGTAGAGCGGCAAGACACGCAGAAGACGCAGATACGCAGCTCTCCGAAGCTAAGTGCCGGTCCCGGGCTTCTTTCGGCACAAACCGCTCTCAGGAGCTCCCTGCGCTCGCCACAATGCTCTGTGTGCGAAGAAGCCGCTTCTTCGCCTCCTGGAGAATCGGCGAGCGGCAGCTTCCCAAAGGCGAAGATGCAAGCTGCACCACACAGGCACAGTGTGGGCAGCCTTCAGACTTAGAGAAAACAGTACTTTACCACTCTCCTGCCTTTTCCATGGTTATTCTATTGGAAAAGAACGAGTTTTGGACAACTACCTTTCATTCTTGCCAAACTCTTTGCAGACCCCCGTGCAAGCTTTAGAACAAGATTTTGGATGTTTTCTTTCCTGGCAGAGTTTCTCCTTGCAAGATATGGTGGAAAAGCTTTTTGCTGAGTGTAGAGCGGCAAGACACGCAGAAGACGCAGATACGCAGCTCTCCGAAGCTAAGTGCCGGTCCCGGGCTTCTTTCGGCACAAACCGCTCTCAGGAGCTCCCTGCGCTCGCCACAATGCTCTGTGTGCGAAGAAGCCGCTTCTTCGCCTCCGGGAGAATCGGCGAGCGGCAGCTTCCCAAAGGCGAAGATGCAAGCTGCAGCACACAGGCACAGTGTGGGCAGCCTTCAGACTTAGAGAAAACAGTACTTTACCACTCTCCTGCCTTTTCCATGGTTATTCTATTGGAAAAGAACGAGTTTTGGACAACTACCTTTCATTCTTGCCAAACTCTTTGCAGACCCCCGTGCAAGCTTTAGAACAAGATTTTGGATGTTTTCTTTCCTGGCAGAGTTTCTCCTTGCAAGATATGGTGGAAAAGCTTTTTGCTGAGTGTAGAGCGGCAAGACACGCAGAAGACGCAGATACGCAGCTCTCCGAAGCTAAGTGCCGGTCCCGGGCTTCTTTCGGCACAAACCGCTCTCAGGAGCTCCCTGCGCTCGCCACAATGCTCTGTGTGCGAAGAAGCCGCTTCTTCGCCTCCGGGAGAATCGGCGAGCGGCAGCTTCCCAAAGGCGAAGATGCAAGCTGCAGCACACAGGCACAGTGTGGGCAGCCTTCAGACTTAGAGAAAACAGTACTTTACCACTCTCCTGCCTTTTCCATGGTTATTCTATTGGAAAAGAACGAGTTTTGGACAACTACCTTTCATTCTTGCCAAACTCTTTGCAGACCCCCGTGCAAGCTTTAGAACAAGATTTTGGATGTTTTCTTTCCTGGCAGAGTTTCTCCTTGCAAGATATGGTGGAAAAGCTTTTTGCTGAGTGTAGAGCGGCAAGACACGCAGAAGACGCAGATACGCAGCTCTCCGAAGCTAAGTGCCGGTCCCGGGCTTCTTTCGGCACAAACCGCTCTCAGGAGCTCCCTGCGCTCGCCACAATGCTCTGTGTGCGAAGAAGCCGCTTCTTCGCCTCCGGGAGAATCGGCGAGCGGCAGCTTCCCAAAGGCGAAGATGCAAGCTGCAGCACACAGGCACAGTGTGGGCAGCCTTCAGACTTAGAGAAAACAGTACTTTACCACTCTCCTGCCTTTTCCATGGTTATTCTATTGGAAAAGAACGAGTTTTGGACAACTACCTTTCATTCTTGCCAAACTCTTTGCAGACCCCCGTGCAAGCTTTAGAACAAGATTTTGGATGTTTTCTTTCCTGGCAGAGTTTCTCCTTGCAAGATATGGTGGAAAAGCTTTTTGCTGAATGTAGAGCGGCAAGACACGCAGAAGACGCAGATACGCAGCTCTCCGAAGCTAAGTGCCGGTCCCGGGCTTCTTTCGGCACAAACCGCTCTCAGGAGCTCCCTGCGCTCGCCACAATGCTCTGTGTGCGAAGAAGCCGCTTCTTCGCCTCCGGGAGAATCGGCGAGCGGCAGCTTCCCAAAGGCGAAGATGCAAGCTGCGGCACACAGGCACAGTGTGGGCAGCCTTCAGACTTAGAGAAAACAGTACTTTACCACTCTCCTGCCTTTTCCATGGTTATTCTATTGGAAAAGAACGAGTTTTGGACAACTACCTTTCATTCTTGCCAAACTCTTTGCAGACCCCCGTGCAAGCTTTAGAACAAGATTTTGGATGTTTTCTTTCCTGGCAGAGTTTCTCCTTGCAAGATATGGTGGAAAAGCTTTTTGCTGAGTGTAGAGCGGCAAGACACGCAGAAGACGCAGATACGCAGCTCTCCGAAGCTAAGTGCCGGTCCCGGGCTTCTTTCGGCACAAACCGCTCTCAGGAGCTCCCTGCGCTCGCCACAATGCTCTGTGTGCGAAGAAGCCGCTTCTTCGCCTCCGGGAGAATCGGCTAGCGGCAGCTTCCCAAAGGCGAAGATGCAAGCTGCAGCACACAGGCACAGTGTGGGCAGCCTTCAGACTTAGAGAAAACAGTACTTTACCACTCTCCTGCCTTTTCCATGGTTATTCTATTGGAAAAGAACGAGTTTTGGACAACTACCTTTCATTCTTGCCAAACTCTTTGCAGACCCCCGTGCAAGCTTTAGAACAAGATTTTGGATGTTTTCTTTCCTGGCAGAGTTTCTCCTTGCAAGATATGGTGGAAAAGCTTTTTGCTGAGTGTAGAGCGGCAAGACACGCAGAAGACGCAGATACGCAGCTCTCCGAAGCTAAGTGCCGGTCCCGGGCTTCTTTCGGCACAAACCGCTCTCAGGAGCTCCCTGCGCTCGCCACAATGCTCTGTGTGCGAAGAAGCCGCTTCTTCGCCTCCGGGAGAATCGGCGAGCGGCAGCTTCCCAAAGGCGAAGATGCAAGCTGCAGCACACAGGCACAGTGTGGGCAGCCTTCAGACTTAGAGAAAACAGTACTTTACCACTCTCCTGCCTTTTCCATGGTTATTCTATTGGAAAAGAACGAGTTTTGGACAACTACCTTTCATTCTTGCCAAACTCTTTGCAGACCCCCGTGCAAGCTTTAGAACAAGATTTTGGATGTTTTCTTTCCTGGCAGAGTTTCTCCTTGCAAGATATGGTGGAAAAGCTTTTTGCTGAGTGTAGAGCGGCAAGACACGCAGAAGACGCAGATACGCAGCTCTCCGAAGCTAAGTGCCGGTCCCGGGCTTCTTTCGGCACAAACCGCTCTCAGGAGCTCCCTGCGCTCGCCACAATGCTCTGTGTGCGAAGAAGCCGCTTCTTCGCCTCCGGGAGAATCGGCGAGCGGCAGCTTCCCAAAGGCGAAGATGCAAGCTGCAGCACACAGGCACAGTGTGGGCAGCCTTCAGACTTAGAGAAAACAGTACTTTACCACTCTCCTGCCTTTTCCATGGTTATTCTATTGGAAAAGAACGAGTTTTGGACAACTACCTTTCATTCTTGCCAAACGCTTTGCAGACCCCCTTGCAAGCTTTAGAACAAGATTTTGGATGTTTTCTTTCCTGGCAGAGTTTCTCCTTGCAAGATATGGTGGAAAAGCTTTTTGCTGAGTGTAGAGCGGCAAGACACGCAGAAGACGCAGATACGCAGCTCTCCGAAGCTAAGTGCCGGTCCCGGGCTTCTTTCGGCACAAACCGCTCTCAGGAGCTCCCTGCGCTCGCCACAATGCTCTGTGTGCGAAGAAGCCGCTTCTTCGCCTCCGGGAGAATCGGCGAGCGGCAGCTTCCCAAAGGCGAAGATGCAAGCTGCAGCACGCAGGCACAGTGTGGGCAGCCTTCAGACTTAGAGAAAACAGTACTTTACCACTCTCCTGCCTTTTCCATGGTTATTCTATTGGAAAAGAACGAGTTTTGGACAACTACCTTTCATTCTTGCCAAACGCTTTGCAGACCCCCTTGCAAGCTTTAGAACAAGATTTTGGATGTTTTCTTTCCTGGCAGAGTTTCTCCTTGCAAGATATGGTGGAAAAGCTTTTTGCTGAGTGTAGAGCGGCAAGACACGCAGAAGACGCAGATACGCAGCTCTCCGAAGCTAAGTGCCGGTCCCGGGCTTCTTTCGGCACAAACCGCTCTCAGGAGCTCCCTGCGCTCGCCACAATGCTCTGTGTGCGAAGAAGCCGCTTCTTCGCCTCCGGGAGAATCGGCGAGCGGCAGCTTCCCAAAGGCGAAGATGCAAGCTGCAGCACACAGGCACAGTGTGGGCAGCCTTCAGACTTAGAGAAAACAGTACTTTACCACTCTCCTGCCTTTTCCATGGTTATTCTATTGGAAAAGAACGAGTTTTGGACAACTACCTTTCATTCTTGCCAAACTCTTTGCAGACCCCCGTGCAAGCTTTAGAACAAGATTTTGGATGTTTTCTTTCCTGGCAGAGTTTCTCCTTGCAAGATATGGTGGAAAAGCTTTTTGCTGAGTGTAGAGCGGCAAGACACGCAGAAGACGCAGATACGCAGCTCTCCGAAGCTAAGTGCCGGTCCCGGGCTTCTTTCGGCACAAACCGCTCTCAGGAGCTCCCTGCGCTCGCCACAATGCTCTGTGTGCGAAGAAGCCGCTTCTTCGCCTCCTGGAGAATCGGCGAGCGGCAGCTTCCCAAAGGCGAAGATGCAAGCTGCAGCACACAGGCACAGTGTGGGCAGCCTTCAAACTTAGAGAAAACAGTACTTTACCACTCTCCTGCCTTTTCCATGGTTATTCTATTGGAAAAGAACGAGTTTTGGACAACTACCTTTCATTCTTGCCAAACTCTTTGCAGACCCCCGTGCAAGCTTTAGAACAAGATTTTGGATGTTTTCTTTCCTGGCAGAGTTTCTCCTTGCAAGATATGGTGGAAAAGCTTTTTGCTGAGTGTAGAGCGGCAAGACACGCAGAAGACGCAGATACGCAGCTCTCCGAAGCTAAGTGCCGGTCCCGGGCTTCTTTCGGCACAAACCGCTCTCAGGAGCTCCCTGCGCTCGCCACAATGCTCTGTGTGCGAAGAAGCCGCTTCTTCGCCTCCGGGAGAATCGGCGAGCGGCAGCTTCCCAAAGGCGAAGATGCAAGCTGCAGCACACAGGCACAGTGTGGGCAGCCTTCAGACTTCGAGAAAACAGTACTTTACCACTCTCCTGCCTTTTCCATGGTTATTCTATTGGAAAAGAACGAGTTTTGGACAACTACCTTTCATTCTTGCCAAACTCTTTGCAGACCCCCGTGCAAGCTTTAGAACAAGATTTTGGATGTTTTCTTTCCTGGCAGAGTTTCTCCTTGCAAGATATGGTGGAAAAGCTTTTTGCTGAGTGTAGAGCGGCAAGACACGCAGAAGACGCAGATACGCAGCTCTCCGAAGCTAAGTGCCGGTCCCGGGCTTCTTTCGGCACAAACCGCTCTCAGGAGCTCCCTGCGCTCGCCACAATGCTCTGTGTGCGAAGAAGCCGCTTCTTCGCCTCCGGGAGAATCGGCGAGCGGCAGCTTCCCAAAGGCGAAGATGCAAGCTGCAGCACACAGGCACAGTGTGGGCAGCATTCAGACTTAGAGAAAACAGTACTTGACCACTCTCCTGCCTTTTCCATGGTTCTTCTATTGGAAAAGAACGAGTTTTGGACAACTACCTTTCATTCTTGCCAAACGCTTTGCAGACCCCCTTGCAAGCTTTAGAACAAGATTTTGGATGTTTTCTTTCCTGGCAGAGTTTCTCCTTGCAAGATATGGTGGAAAAGCTTTTTGCTGAGTGTAGAGCGGCAAGACACGCAGAAGACGCAGATACGCAGCTCTCCGAAGCTAAGTGCCGGTCCCGGGCTTCTTTCGGCACAAACCGCTCTCAGGAGCTCCCTGCGCTCGCCACAATGCTCTGTGTGCGAAGAAGCCGCTTCTTCGCCTCCGGGAGAATCGGCGAGCGGCAGCTTCCCAAAGGCGAAGATGCAAGCTGCAGCACACAGGCACAGTGTGGGCAGCCTTCAGACTTAGAGAAAACAGTACTTTACCACTCTCCTGCCTTTTCCATGGTTATTCTATTGGAAAAGAACGAGTTTTGGACAACTACCTTTCATTCTTGCCAAACTCTTTGCAGACCCCCGTGCAAGCTTTAGAACAAGATTTTGGATGTTTTCTTTCCTGGCAGAGTTTCTCCTTGCAAGATATGGTGGAAAAGCTTTTTGCTGAGTGTAGAGCGGCAAGACACGCAGAAGACGCAGATACGCAGCTCTCCGAAGCTAAGTGCCGGTCCCGGGCTTCTTTCGGCACAAACCGCTCTCAGGAGCTCCCTGCGCTCGCCACAATGCTCTGTGTGCGAAGAAGCCGCTTCTTCGCCTCCGGGAGAATCGGCGAGCGGCAGCTTCCCAAAGGCGAAGATGCAAGCTGCAGCACACAGACACAGTGTGGGCAGCCTTCAGACTTCGAGAAAACAGTACTTTACCACTCTCCTGCCTTTTCCATGGTTATTCTATTGGAAAAGAACGAGTTTTGGACAACTACCTTTCATTCTTGCCAAACTCTTTGCAGACCCCCGTGCAAGCTTTAGAACAAGATTTTGGATGTTTTCTTTCCTGGCAGAGTTTCTCCTTGCAAGATATGGTGGAAAAGCTTTTTGCTGAGTGTAGAGCGGCAAGACACGCAGAAGACGCAGATACGCAGCTCTCCGAAGCTAAGTGCCGGTCCCGGGCTTCTTTCGGCACAAACCGCTCTCAGGAGCTCCCTGCGCTCGCCACAATGCTCTGTGTGCGAAGAAGCCGCTTCTTCGCCTCCGGGAGAATCGGCGAGCGGCAGCTTCCCAAAGGCGAAGATGCAAGCTGCAGCACACAGGCACAGTGTGGGCAGCCTTCAGACTTCGAGAAAACAGTACTTTACCACTCTCCTGCCTTTTCCATGGTTATTCTATTGGAAAAGAACGAGTTTTGGACAACTACCTTTCATTCTTGCCAAACTCTTTGCAGACCCCCGTGCAAGCTTTAGAACAAGATTTTGGATGTTTTCTTTCCTGGCAGAGTTTCTCCTTGCAAGATATGGTGGAAAAGCTTTTGGCTGAGTGTAGAGCGGCAAGACACGCAGAAGACGCAGATACGCAGCTCTCCGAAGCTAAGTGCCGGTCCCGGGCTTCTTTCGGCACAAACCGCTCTCAGGAGCTCCCTGCGCTCGCCACAATGCTCTGTGTGCGAAGAAGCCGCTTCTTCGCCTCCAGGAGAATCGGCGAGCGGCAGCTTCCCAAAGGCGAAGATGCAAGCTGCAGCACGCAGGCACAGTGTGGGCAGCCTTCAGACTTAGAGAAAACAGTACTTTACCACTCTCCTGCCTTTTCCATGGTTATTCTATTGGAAAAGAACGAGTTTTGGACAACTACCTTTCATTCTTGCCAAACGCTTTGCAGACCCCCTTGCAAGCTTTAGAACAAGATTTTGGATGTTTTCTTTCCTGGCAGAGTTTCTCCTTGCAAGATATGGTGGAAAAGCTTTTTGCTGAGTGTAGAGCGGCAAGACACGCAGAAGACGCAGATACGCAGCTCTCCGAAGCTAAGTGCCGGTCCCGGGCTTCTTTCGGCACAAACCGCTCTCAGGAGCTCCCTGCGCTCGCCACAATGCTCTGTGTGCGAAGAAGCCGCTTCTTCGCCTCCGGGAGAATCGGCGAGCGGCAGCTTCCCAAAGGCGAAGATGCAAGCTGCAGCACACAGGCACAGTGTGGGCAGCATTCAGACTTAGAGAAAACAGTACTTTACCACTCTCCTGCCTTTTCCATGGTTATTCTATTGGAAAAGAACGAGTTTTGGACAACTACCTTTCATTCTTGCCAAACTCTTTGCAGACCCCCGTGCAAGCTTTAGAACAAGATTTTGGATGTTTTCTTTCCTGGCAGAGTTTCTCCTTGCAAGATATGGTGGAAAAGCTTTTGGCTGAGTGTAGAGCGGCAAGACACGCAGAAGACGCAGATACGCAGCTCTCCGAAGCTAAGTGCCGGTCCCGGGCTTCTTTCGGCACAAACCGCTCTCAGGAGCTCCCTGCGCTCGCCACAATGCTCTGTGTGCGAAGAAGCCGCTTCTTCGCCTCCGGGAGAATCGGCGAGCGGCAGCTTCCCAAAGGCGAAGATGCAAGCTGCAGCACACAGGCACAGTGTGGGCAGCCTTCAAACTTAGAGAAAACAGTACTTTACCACTCTCCTGCCTTTTCCATGGTTATTCTATTGGAAAAGAACGAGTTTTGGATAACTACCTTTCATTCTTGCCAAACTCTTTGCAGACCCCCGTGCAAGCTTTAGAACAAGATTTTGGATGTTTTCTTTCCTGGCAGAGTTTCTCCTTGCAAGATATGGTGGAAAAGCTTTTTGCTGAGTGTAGAGCGGCAAGACACGCAGAAGACGCAGATACGCAGCTCTCCGAAGCTAAGTGCCGGTCCCGGGCTTCTTTCGGCACAAACCGCTCTCAGGAGCTCCCTGCGCTCGCCACAATGCTCTGTGTGCGAAGAAGCCGCTTCTTCGCCTCCGGGAGAATCGGCGAGCGGCAGCTTCCCAAAGGCGAAGATGCAAGCTGCAGCACACAGGCACAGTGTGGGCAGCCTTCAGACTTAGAGAAAACAGTACTTTACCACTCTCCTGCCTTTTCCATGGTTATTCTATTGGAAAAGAACGAGTTTTGGACAACTACCTTTCATTCTTGCCAAACTCTTTGCAGACCCCCGTGCAAGCTTTAGAACAAGATTTTGGATGTTTTCTTTCCTGGCAGAGTTTCTCCTTGCAAGATATGGTGGAAAAGCTTTTGGCTGAGTGTAGAGCGGCAAGACACGCAGAAGACGCAGATACGCAGCTCTCCGAAGCTAAGTGCCGGTCCCGGGCTTCTTTCGGCACAAACCGCTCTCAGGAGCTCCCTGCGCTCGCCACAATGCTCTGTGTGCGAAGAAGCCGCTTCTTCGCCTCCGGGAGAATCGGCGAGCGGCAGCTTCCCAAAGGCGAAGATGCAAGCTGCAGCACGCAGGCACAGTGTGGGCAGACTTCAGACTTAGAGAAAACAGTACTTTACCACTCTCCTGCCTTTTCCATGGTTATTCTATTGGAAAAGAACGAGTTTTGGACAACTACCTTTCATTCTTGCCAAACTCTTTGCAGACCCCCGTGCAAGCTTTAGAACAAGATTTTGGATGTTTTCTTTCCTGGCAGAGTTTCTCCTTGCAAGATATGGTGGAAAAGCTTTTTGCTGAGTGTAGAGCGGCAAGACACGCAGAAGACGCAGATACGCAGCTCTCCGAAGCTAAGTGCCGGTCCCGGGCTTCTTTCGGCACAAACCGCTCTCAGGAGCTCCCTGCGCTCGCCACAATGCTCTGTGTGCGAAGAAGCCGCTTCTTCGCCTCCGGGAGAATCGGCGAGCGGCAGCTTCCCAAAGGCGAAGATGCAAGCTGCAGCACACAGGCACAGTGTGGGCAGCCTTCAGACTTAGAGAAAACAGTACTTTACCACTCTCCTGCCTTTTCCATGGTTATTCTATTGGAAAAGAACGAGTTTTGGACAACTACCTTTCATTCTTGCCAAACTCTTTGCAGACCCCCGTGCAAGCTTTAGAACAAGATTTTGGATGTTTTCTTTCCTGGCAGAGTTTCTCCTTGCAAGATATGGTGGAAAAGCTTTTTGCTGAGTGTAGAGCGGCAAGACACTCAGAAGACGCAGATACGCAGCTCTCCGAAGCTAAGTGCCGGTCCCGGGCTTCTTTCGGCACAAACCGCTCTCAGGAGCTCCCTGCGCTCGCCACAATGCTCTGTGTGCGAAGAAGCCGCTTCTTCGCCTCCGGGAGAATCGGCGAGCGGCAGCTTCCCAAAGGCGAAGATGCAAGCTGCAGCACACAGGCACAGTGTGGGCAGCCTTCAGACTTAGAGAAAACAGTACTTTACCACTCTCCTGCCTTTTCCATGGTTATTCTATTGGAAAAGAACGAGTTTTGGACAACTACCTTTCATTCTTGCCAAACTCTTTGCAGACCCCCGTGCAAGCTTTAGAAGAAGATTTTGGATGTTTTCTTTCCTGGCAGAGTTTCTCCTTGCAAGATATGGTGGAAAAGCTTTTTGCTGAGTGTAGAGCGGCAAGACACGCAGAAGACGCAGATACGCAGCTCTCCGAAGCTAAGTGCCGGTCCCGGGCTTCTTTCGGCACAAACCGCTCTCAGGAGCTCCCTGCGCTCGCCACAATGCTCTGTGTGCGAAGAAGCCGCTTCTTCGCCTCCGGGAGAATCGGCGAGCGGCAGCTTCCCAAAGGCGAAGATGCAAGCTGCAGCACACAGGCACAGTGTGGGCAGCCTTCAGACTTAGAGAAAACAGTACTTTACCACTCTCCTGCCTTTTCCATGGTTATTCTATTGGAAAAGAACGAGTTTTGGACAACTACCTTTCATTCTTGCCAAACTCTTTGCAGACCCCCGTGCAAGCTTTAGAACAAGATTTTGGATGTTTTCTTTCCTGGCAGAGTTTCTCCTTGCAAGATATGGTGGAAAAGCTTTTTGCTGAGTGTAGAGCGGCAAGACACGCAGAAGACGCAGATACGCAGCTCTCCGAAGCTAAGTGCCGGTCCCGGGCTTCTTTCGGCACAAACCGCTCTCAGGAGCTCCCTGCGCTCGCCACAATGCTCTGTGTGCGAAGAAGCCGCTTCTTCGCCTCCGGGAGAATCGGCGAGCGGCAGCTTCCCAAAGGCGAAGATGCAAGCTGCAGCACACAGGCACAGTGTGGGCAGCCTTCAGACTTCGAGAAAACAGTACTTGACCACTCTCCTGCCTTTTCCATGGTTATTCTATTGGAAAAGAACGAGTTTTGGACAACTACCTTTCATTCTTGCCAAACTCTTTGCAGACCCCCGTGCAAGCTTTAGAACAAGATTTTGGATGTTTTCTTTCCTGGCAGAGTTTCTCCTTGCAAGATATGGTGGAAAAGCTTTTTGCTGAGTGTAGAGCGGCAAGACACGCAGAAGACGCAGATACGCAGCTCTCCGAAGCTAAGTGCCGGTCCCGGGCTTCTTTCGGCACAAACCGCTCTCAGGAGCTCCCTGCGCTCGCCACAATGCTCTGTGTGCGAAGAAGCCGCTTCTTCGCCTCCTGGAGAATCGGCGAGCGGCAGCTTCCCAAAGGCGAAGATGCAAGCTGCAGCACACAGGCACAGTGTGGGCAGCCTTCAAACTTCGAGAAAACAGTACTTTACCACTCTCCTGCCTTTTCCATGGTTATTCTATTGGAAAAGAACGAGTTTTGGACAACTACCTTTCATTCTTGCCAAACTCTTTGCAGACCCCCGTGCAAGCTTTAGAACAAGATTTTGGATGTTTTCTTTCCTGGCAGAGTTTCTCCTTGCAAGATATGGTGGAAAAGCTTTTTGCTGAGTGTAGAGCGGCAAGACACGCAGAAGACGCAGATACGCAGCTCTCCGAAGCTAAGTGCCGGTCCCGGGCTTCTTTCGGCACAAACCGCTCTCAGGAGCTCCCTGCGCTCGCCACAATGCTCTGTGTGCGAAGAAGCCGCTTCTTCGCCTCCGGGAGAATCGGCGAGCGGCAGCTTCCCAAAGGCGAAGATGCAAGCTGCAGCACACAGGCACAGTGTGGGCAGCCTTCAGACTTAGAGAAAACAGTACTTTACCACTCTCCTGCCTTTTCCATGGTTATTCTATTGGAAAAGAACGAGTTTTGGACAACTACCTTTCATTCTTGCCAAACTCTTTGCAGACCCCCGTGCAAGCTTTAGAACAAGATTTTGGATGTTTTCTTTCCTGGCAGAGTTTCTCCTTGCAAGATATGGTGGAAAAGCTTTTTGCTGAGTGTAGAGCGGCAAGACACGCAGAAGACGCAGATACGCAGCTCTCCGAAGCTAAGTGCCGGTCCCGGGCTTCTTTCGGCACAAACCGCTCTCAGGAGCTCCCTGCGCTCGCCACAATGCTCTGTGTGCGAAGAAGCCGCTTCTTCGCCTCCGGGAGAATCGGCGAGCGGCAGCTTCCCAAAGGCGAAGATGCAAGCTGCAGCACGCAGGCACAGTGTGGGCAGCCTTCAGACTTAGAGAAAACAGTACTTTACCACTCTCCTGCCTTTTCCATGGTTATTCTATTGGAAAAGAACGAGTTTTGGACAACTACCTTTCATTCTTGCCAAACGCTTTGCAGACCCCCTTGCAAGCTTTAGAACAAGATTTTGGATGTTTTCTTTCCTGGCAGAGTTTCTCCTTGCAAGATATGGTGGAAAAGCTTTTTGCTGAGTGTAGAGCGGCAAGACACGCAGAAGACGCAGATACGCAGCTCTCCGAAGCTAAGTGCCGGTCCCGGGCTTCTTTCGGCACAAACCGCTCTCAGGAGCTCCCTGCGCTCGCCACAATGCTCTGTGTGCGAAGCCGCTTCTTCGCCTCCGGGAGAATCGGCGAGCGGCAGCTTCCCAAAGGCGAAGATGCAAGCTGCAGCACACAGGCACAGTGTGGGCAGCCTTCAGACTTAGAGAAAACAGTACTTTACCACTCTCCTGCCTTTTCCATGGTTATTCTATTGGAAAAGAACGAGTTTTGGACAACTACCTTTCATTCTTGCCAAACTCTTTGCAGACCCCCGTGCAAGCTTTAGAACAAGATTTTGGATGTTTTCTTTCCTGGCAGAGTTTCTCCTTGCAAGATATGGTGGAAAAGCTTTTTGCTGAGTGTAGAGCGGCAAGACACGCAGAAGACGCAGATACGCAGCTCTCCGAAGCTAAGTGCCGGTCCCGGGCTTCTTTCGGCACAAACCGCTCTCAGGAGCTCCCTGCGCTCGCCACAATGCTCTGTGTGCGAAGAAGCCGCTTCTTCGCCTCCGGGAGAATCGGCGAGCGGCAGCTTCCCAAAGGCGAAGATGCAAGCTGCAGCACACAGGCACAGTGTGGGCAGCCTTCAGACTTAGAGAAAACAGTACTTTACCACTCTCCTGCCTTTTCCATGGTTATTCTATTGGAAAAGAACGAGTTTTGGACAACTACCTTTCATTCTTGCCAAACTCTTTGCAGACCCCCGTGCAAGCTTTAGAACAAGATTTTGGATGTTTTCTTTCCTGGCAGAGTTTCTCCTTGCAAGATATGGTGGAAAAGCTTTTTGCTGAGTGTAGAGCGGCAAGACACGCAGAAGACGCAGATACGCAGCTCTCCGAAGCTAAGTGCCGGTCCCGGGCTTCTTTCGGCACAAACCGCTCTCAGGAGCTCCCTGCGCTCGCCACAATGCTCTGTGTGCGAAGAAGCCGCTTCTTCGCCTCCGGGAGAATCGGCGAGCGGCAGCTTCCCAAAGGCGAAGATGCAAGCTGCAGCACACAGGCACAGTGTGGGCAGCCTTCAGACTTAGAGAAAACAGTACTTTACCACTCTCCTGCCTTTTCCATGGTTATTCTATTGGAAAAGAACGAGTTTTGGACAACTACCTTTCATTCTTGCCAAACTCTTTGCAGACCCCCGTGCAAGCTTTAGAACAAGATTTTGGATGTTTTCTTTCCTGGCAGAGTTTCTCCTTGCAAGATATGGTGGAAAAGCTTTTTGCTGAGTGTAGAGCGGCAAGACACTCAGAAGACGCAGATACGCAGCTCTCCGAAGCTAAGTGCCGGTCCCGGGCTTCTTTCGGCACAAACCGCTCTCAGGAGCTCCCTGCGCTCGCCACAATGCTCTGTGTGCGAAGAAGCCGCTTCTTCGCCTCCGGGAGAATCGGCGAGCGGCAGCTTCCCAAAGGCGAAGATGCAAGCTGCAGCACACAGGCACAGTGTGGGCAGCCTTCAGACTTAGAGAAAACAGTACTTTACCACTCTCCTGCCTTTTCCATGGTTATTCTATTGGAAAAGAACGAGTTTTGGACAACTACCTTTCATTCTTGCCAAACTCTTTGCAGACCCCCGTGCAAGCTTTAGAAGAAGATTTTGGATGTTTTCTTTCCTGGCAGAGTTTCTCCTTGCAAGATATGGTGGAAAAGCTTTTTGCTGAGTGTAGAGCGGCAAGACACGCAGAAGACGCAGATACGCAGCTCTCCGAAGCTAAGTGCCGGTCCCGGGCTTCTTTCGGCACAAACCGCTCTCAGGAGCTCCCTGCGCTCGCCACAATGCTCTGTGTGCGAAGAAGCCGCTTCTTCGCCTCCGGGAGAATCGGCGAGCGGCAGCTTCCCAAAGGCGAAGATGCAAGCTGCAGCACACAGGCACAGTGTGGGCAGCCTTCAGACTTAGAGAAAACAGTACTTTACCACTCTCCTGCCTTTTCCATGGTTATTCTATTGGAAAAGAACGAGTTTTGGACAACTACCTTTCATTCTTGCCAAACTCTTTGCAGACCCCCGTGCAAGCTTTAGAACAAGATTTTGGATGTTTTCTTTCCTGGCAGAGTTTCTCCTTGCAAGATATGGTGGAAAAGCTTTTTGCTGAGTGTAGAGCGGCAAGACACGCAGAAGACGCAGATACGCAGCTCTCCGAAGCTAAGTGCCGGTCCCGGGCTTCTTTCGGCACAAACCGCTCTCAGGAGCTCCCTGCGCTCGCCACAATGCTCTGTGTGCGAAGAAGCCGCTTCTTCGCCTCCGGGAGAATCGGCGAGCGGCAGCTTCCCAAAGGCGAAGATGCAAGCTGCAGCACACAGGCACAGTGTGGGCAGCCTTCAGACTTCGAGAAAACAGTACTTGACCACTCTCCTGCCTTTTCCATGGTTATTCTATTGGAAAAGAACGAGTTTTGGACAACTACCTTTCATTCTTGCCAAACTCTTTGCAGACCCCCGTGCAAGCTTTAGAACAAGATTTTGGATGTTTTCTTTCCTGGCAGAGTTTCTCCTTGCAAGATATGGTGGAAAAGCTTTTTGCTGAGTGTAGAGCGGCAAGACACGCAGAAGACGCAGATACGCAGCTCTCCGAAGCTAAGTGCCGGTCCCGGGCTTCTTTCGGCACAAACCGCTCTCAGGAGCTCCCTGCGCTCGCCACAATGCTCTGTGTGCGAAGAAGCCGCTTCTTCGCCTCCTGGAGAATCGGCGAGCGGCAGCTTCCCAAAGGCGAAGATGCAAGCTGCAGCACACAGGCACAGTGTGGGCAGCCTTCAAACTTCGAGAAAACAGTACTTTACCACTCTCCTGCCTTTTCCATGGTTATTCTATTGGAAAAGAACGAGTTTTGGACAACTACCTTTCATTCTTGCCAAACTCTTTGCAGACCCCCGTGCAAGCTTTAGAACAAGATTTTGGATGTTTTCTTTCCTGGCAGAGTTTCTCCTTGCAAGATATGGTGGAAAAGCTTTTTGCTGAGTGTAGAGCGGCAAGACACGCAGAAGACGCAGATACGCAGCTCTCCGAAGCTAAGTGCCGGTCCCGGGCTTCTTTCGGCACAAACCGCTCTCAGGAGCTCCCTGCGCTCGCCACAATGCTCTGTGTGCGAAGAAGCCGCTTCTTCGCCTCCGGGAGAATCGGCGAGCGGCAGCTTCCCAAAGGCGAAGATGCAAGCTGCAGCACACAGGCACAGTGTGGGCAGCCTTCAGACTTAGAGAAAACAGTACTTTACCACTCTCCTGCCTTTTCCATGGTTATTCTATTGGAAAAGAACGAGTTTTGGACAACTACCTTTCATTCTTGCCAAACTCTTTGCAGACCCCCGTGCAAGCTTTAGAACAAGATTTTGGATGTTTTCTTTCCTGGCAGAGTTTCTCCTTGCAAGATATGGTGGAAAAGCTTTTTGCTGAGTGTAGAGCGGCAAGACACGCAGAAGACGCAGATACGCAGCTCTCCGAAGCTAAGTGCCGGTCCCGGGCTTCTTTCGGCACAAACCGCTCTCAGGAGCTCCCTGCGCTCGCCACAATGCTCTGTGTGCGAAGAAGCCGCTTCTTCGCCTCCGGGAGAATCGGCGAGCGGCAGCTTCCCAAAGGCGAAGATGCAAGCTGCAGCACGCAGGCACAGTGTGGGCAGCCTTCAGACTTAGAGAAAACAGTACTTTACCACTCTCCTGCCTTTTCCATGGTTATTCTATTGGAAAAGAACGAGTTTTGGACAACTACCTTTCATTCTTGCCAAACGCTTTGCAGACCCCCTTGCAAGCTTTAGAACAAGATTTTGGATGTTTTCTTTCCTGGCAGAGTTTCTCCTTGCAAGATATGGTGGAAAAGCTTTTTGCTGAGTGTAGAGCGGCAAGACACGCAGAAGACGCAGATACGCAGCTCTCCGAAGCTAAGTGCCGGTCCCGGGCTTCTTTCGGCACAAACCGCTCTCAGGAGCTCCCTGCGCTCGCCACAATGCTCTGTGTGCGAAGCCGCTTCTTCGCCTCCGGGAGAATCGGCGAGCGGCAGCTTCCCAAAGGCGAAGATGCAAGCTGCAGCACACAGGCACAGTGTGGGCAGCCTTCAGACTTAGAGAAAACAGTACTTTACCACTCTCCTGCCTTTTCCATGGTTATTCTATTGGAAAAGAACGAGTTTTGGACAACTACCTTTCATTCTTGCCAAACTCTTTGCAGACCCCCGTGCAAGCTTTAGAACAAGATTTTGGATGTTTTCTTTCCTGGCAGAGTTTCTCCTTGCAAGATATGGTGGAAAAGCTTTTTGCTGAGTGTAGAGCGGCAAGACACGCAGAAGACGCAGATACGCAGCTCTCCGAAGCTAAGTGCCGGTCCCGGGCTTCTTTCGGCACAAACCGCTCTCAGGAGCTCCCTGCGCTCGCCACAATGCTCTGTGTGCGAAGAAGCCGCTTCTTCGCCTCCGGGAGAATCGGCGAGCGGCAGCTTCCCAAAGGCGAAGATGCAAGCTGCAGCACACAGGCACAGTGTGGGCAGCCTTCAGACTTAGAGAAAACAGTACTTTACCACTCTCCTGCCTTTTCCATGGTTATTCTATTGGAAAAGAACGAGTTTTGGACAACTACCTTTCATTCTTGCCAAACTCTTTGCAGACCCCCGTGCAAGCTTTAGAACAAGATTTTGGATGTTTTCTTTCCTGGCAGAGTTTCTCCTTGCAAGATATGGTGGAAAAGCTTTTTGCTGAGTGTAGAGCGGCAAGACACGCAGAAGACGCAGATACGCAGCTCTCCGAAGCTAAGTGCCGGTTCCGGGCTTCTTTCGGCACAAACCGCTCTCAGGAGCTCCCTGCGCTCGCCACAATGCTCTGTGTGCGAAGAAGCCGCTTCTTCGCCTCCTGGAGAATCGGCGAGCGGCAGCTTCCCAAAGGCGAAGATGCAAGCTGCAGCACGCAGGCACAGTGTGGGCAGCCTTCAGACTTAGAGAAAACAGTACTTTACCACTCTCCTGCCTTTTCCATGGTTATTCTATTGGAAAAGAACGAGTTTTGGACAACTACCTTTCATTCTTGCCAAACTCTTTGCAGACCCCCGTGCAAGCTTTAGAACAAGATTTTGGATGTTTTCTTTCCTGGCAGAGTTTCTCCTTGCAAGATATGGTGGAAAAGCTTTTTGCTGAGTGTAGAGCGGCAAGACACGCAGAAGACGCAGATACGCAGCTCTCCGAAGCTAAGTGCCGGTCCCGGGCTTCTTTCGGCACAAACCGCTCTCAGGAGCTCCCTGCGCTCGCCACAATGCTCTGTGTGCGAAGAAGCCGCTTCTTCGCCTCCGGGAGAATCGGCGAGCGGCAGCTTCCCAAAGGCGAAGATGCAAGCTGCAGCACACAGGCACAGTGTGGGCAGCCTTCAGACTTAGAGAAAACAGTACTTTACCACTCTCCTGCCTTTTCCATGGTTATTCTATTGGAAAAGAACGAGTTTTGGACAACTACCTTTCATTCTTGCCAAACTCTTTGCAGACCCCCGTGCAAGCTTTAGAACAAGATTTTGGATGTTTTCTTTCCTGGCAGAGTTTCTCCTTGCAAGATATGGTGGAAAAGCTTTTTGCTGAGTGTAGAGCGGCAAGACACGCAGAAGACGCAGATACGCAGCTCTCCGAAGCTAAGTGCCGGTCCCGGGCTTCTTTCGGCACAAACCGCTCTCAGGAGCTCCCTGCGCTCGCCACAATGCTCTGTGTGCGAAGAAGCCGCTTCTTCGCCTCCGGGAGAATCGGCGAGCGGCAGCTTCCCAAAGGCGAAGATGCAAGCTGCAGCACACAGGCACAGTGTGGGCAGCCTTCAGACTTAGAGAAAACAGTACTTTACCACTCTCCTGCCTTTTCCATGGTTATTCTATTGGAAAAGAACGAGTTTTGGACAACTACCTTTCATTCTTGCCAAACTCTTTGCAGACCCCCGTGCAAGCTTTAGAACAAGATTTTGGATGTTTTCTTTCCTGGCAGAGTTTCTCCTTGCAAGATATGGTGGAAAAGCTTTTTGCTGAGTGTAGAGCGGCAAGACACGCAGAAGACGCAGATACGCAGCTCTCCGAAGCTAAGTGCCGGTCCCGGGCTTCTTTCGGCACAAACCGCTCTCAGGAGCTCCCTGCGCTCGCCACAATGCTCTGTGTGCGAAGAAGCCGCGTCTTCGCCTCCGGGAGAATCGGCGAGCGGCAGCTTCCCAAAGGCGAAGATGCAAGCTGCAGCACGCAGGCACAGTGTGGGCAGCCTTCAGACTTAGAGAAAACAGTACTTTACCACTCTCCTGCCTTTTCCATGGTTATTCTATTGGAAAAGAACGAGTTTTGGACAACTACCTTTCATTCTTGCCAAACTCTTTGCAGACCCCCGTGCAAGCTTTAGAACAAGATTTTGGATGTTTACTTTCCTGGCAGAGTTTCTCTTTGCAAGATATGGTGGAAAAGCTTTTTGCTGAGTGTTGAGTGGCAAGACACGCAGAAGACGCAGATACGCAGCTCTCCGAAGCTAAGTGCCGGTCCCGGGCTTCTTTCGGCACAAACCGCTCTCAGGAGCTCCCTGCGCTCGCCACAATGCTCTGTGTGCGAAGAAGCCGCTTCTTCGCCTCCGGGGGACTCGGCTAGTAGCAGCTTCCGAAACGCGACAAACAAATATTAACAACACGGCATTGTGTCCTTGGCGTCTTTCGGCACAAGCGCCCCACCGGAACTTACCGCCAGCGGCACAATGCATTGTGTGTGAAGAACTCCCTTCGCCTCCAGGGAACTGAAAGAAGAAGCCTAAGCTTAAAACGCCTTTGCCTCAATTGTGTACTGGTTTGGGCGCTCCTCTCTATTAATTGCGCCACTCCTGACAGCAGGTGTCGCTGTTGGTCAAGCTTTGAGTTTGCTTAATAAGTTGCGATGCTGGGTGGTCAAACGACTCAAGGTAAGATCAGCGATTTTAAATCAGGTTCTCACTGGTGTAGATACCATTAGTCATTGCACACTGCAAAATAATGCTGCTCTAGCGTTCTTGTTAGCACATGGGCAAGAGTGTGAGGATTTGGAAGGAATGTGTTTTTTGAACCTTTCTAACCATTCTGCAGTCATTCACTGGAAACTCAAACAAGGACAAGATAACATGAAGAAATTGATTGGGAATGAGAGGGTTACGCCTGAATGGTTTGAGAGATGGGAAACAACTCGATGGTTGAAAGATCTTGTAAAGGGAACTTTGTTGTTACTAGTAGTCATTATAATATTGCTTCTTGTTATTCCATGCATCATGAAAGTGGTGAGCGTCTTGGAAGAAAATAGGGTGGGAAAGGGTTTAGCTGGTGCAAGACGAAGAAGGGGGAAATTGTAGCAATGTATCTGAACCTCTTAGACTAAAGGGTGCACCAGCCATCCAGCTGGAATATGTTCTTATCAGAATTTTCTCAGAGCCCTCTGGAATTCATCAAGGTTACTAAGACATAAGCCGTGCTAAAATAAGAAAGAGAAGCTGAGAAACCAAATTCCAAGACTACAAGAACTCGATAACGGGGGGCAGCAAAGCGCCTGGACTGTAACCAAACGTATCTTCTGAGAGGTGCGCACAGAATGCGTGGACATAACAAAGGCACCAAGATAAAAATGCGGGCCTAGCGTGTGCAGAGATTTAGAATGTGTAAGTGCATCATGTCAACAATCAACGGCTTCTGCTTAATCCTCTTGCTCCGTTGTCCTGGAGTCCTGAATTTCCCACAAGGAAAGCCCTACTAAAAGGGCTCTGATTTTAATGATAGTTGCTGTCTAGACGATGAATAATGGGAAGAGTTCTTTCAAATCCTTCCCTCGCTGACATCTGTAAGTTTCATCTTTTCCTGATTGTACTGGTGGCTATACATTAGTTATGACTAGAAAGGAATGAGTTTTAGGGATATGTTGCAAGGAAATTGGTAGCTCTGCTTCCATTTCCATTGTCTAAGAAGAATTCTGATTAGTTTTGGACTTTTCATAGACCTCTGACTAGATTGCATTTGTCTTTGATTGAGCCCGTAAATTTTAGGCTACTAGGCTTGACCAATGGATAGAAAAGGGAAAGTCACACAGCTTAGGTGGTTCCCTTGTCAACAACTTCTCAATAGTAGGGCGATTTCTGTCCTCAAGTTTGTTACTTCAGCTAGCAGATTATGCTCACTCCAAAAGAAGGTGAGAAGTTTGCTACCCTAAATGGTCCGATAATTCTTCCTGCTTCTTTGTGACTCTTTTGTATGACTGGATTCTGTATTATTGGAGTTTGTTATAAAAAGTTGGATTAAATTGCGTGCGTCCGCTCTTGGGGGAAACAGTATTTAGCCAATAACATCTAGGCTTTTATCGACCTGAGATTGTCTGAACGGACGGGACGCTTTAAACACAGTAATTCCTGCTAGTTCCAATTCCATTTTTAGACTCGACAAACCGAATGGTAAACCTGCACCAGTAGGGAGGGACATTGGACTTTCTCCTTTTTAGAGAGAAACTAATGAAAAAGTTTCAGCAGAATCATAGCAGGCTGTAAAATAAGAAAAGCATCATGAAAAGAGGCCAATCCTATCCTCTTAGTATTGCTAGTTGTGATTGGACATGAATGAAACATGTCAACTCTGTGTTCCTGGGTATCACATCAGTAACAGCTACTTCAGCTGCTGTAGTTGTCTCCTAAAGCTAAGAACAGAATCCAAAGAATTGTGATTCCATGGTCACAATTCACCCTGTGATGGTGACAGGTGAAAAAGGAGTGGAAGGTGCGCGGGTAAATTAACTTGAATGGCCTATCTAAATCAGCAGCCACTGATTTCCTGAAAACTTCAACAGGTCAGTTGACCTGTTGGGATTCTTTTAATCCATGGTCATGTTTTTCTTGGGATTCTTGTAACCTTTCCCCATTCGTTCAGCCTTTGCCCTCAAGCCTTTGCTGACATTTCAAGTATCTCGACAAGCTGGAAATGTGTTGTCTTTCTTTATCATGTCATAATTCCCTTCAAAGGGTTGTTTGCCTCAAGTCTTATTTGCTGGTTTTCTGCTAGTTCATTGTCAGAGGGCAGCAGGTGCTTTGTAAGAGCAAGTACACAATCCTATAGCTTGCTTTTCTTTTGATTTGGCCTGTCTAGAAAACTGAAGGACTGAACATTTCCGACAGGATTTTCTCTCCCCATTATGTTTCACCGGAAGGGCAGATGCAAATCATCTACTTAAACTCTCGGCACGGAAAAAAGTAGTGGTTTGCTGCTGCATATAGGTAGAAGCTTACAAAAGGAAGGCCTTGGGCTGAGGCCCGATACTTTGGCTAAGCAGAAAAGGACTATGGGAAGGTGAGGCCGCTGAATCAGAGGTAGATCAACAAGTTCTAGAATCGTCACGTGTTCACAGCGTGGTGTAGGATGGTTGGTTGAATGAATTTTGTTATGGCTTAAAGCTATGGAACTGATAAAGGCCTGAGTGCTTCAAAAGCCTGGTTTTTGCAAAAAAGCAGCTCTCCTCTGCACCTGCCTGGGGACTCTGCATCACTAGGGAGCCTCACTCCCAGTTTGCCAAGGAGATGATCAGTAGGAATGTTGCAGAGCTGCCGTGTCCGTATGAATGGAATGGCAAAGAGTGAAGCGGTGGGTATTTTTGGGCTTTAATACAATGCTGCTGCATTGGTGCCAGTTTAGTCGGTTTTCCATCAGTGGCCTTTCTGTCTAGAAGTACACTGCCCAGTCTTTCTAGCATGTGATGCCATTTCCTTCCTGTTGTTTTAATACCTTCCTTCAGTTGAAAGGATGATACAATCTTTACATTTTGAAGATCCCTGTTAGGAAACACTATGCCAGAGGAGTCATTGCTCCCTTTTCTTCTGCCTCCTTTGTAATTTTCAGAGCCTCATTTCAAATTTCTGCTAATGTCGAGAAGAATACTGAGACTACTCAGCAGGGTTGACGCTCTCAGCTGCTTTCCTCTTTCATACTGCTTCATACTGTATGTGACTTAATGGCCTGGTTTTGTCATCCGCATTTTGCTGTGATCTGTGAACACAAAAAGAAGTCTTTGTTTTTTGCAAGAACTACCCCTAGGAGGATTTGTGTTCCTTTTGATTTCTACGGTGTTAGCCCTGTTGCAGAAAAAAAGGAGATTGTACCCTCTTCTTGTGCTCTCATTCCCTCCTCTCTGCTTTGCATGTCCTAGTTAATCTACTGCCATGACTCATTTGGCATCATCTCATAGTGCAAATTCTGCACAGTTTCATGGACTTACAAATGCCAGTTGCCAAGGAGCTTGTATAACCATTCAAAGATTAAAGAATTGTAGGGCTGGGCAAGTCCAGCTGCTGAAACTGGAAGTGGTTAAGTCATGCCATATTAAAGAGACAGAGCAAATCAGTTCATCTAGGACTTTCAACTGGACACCTCTGAGAATAACAGCTTGACAGCAATGACACAGCCATCTTCCTAGCTGTATTCCAGAAAGAGAAAAGGGACACCTTCAATGGTTAAGATGTTTGGCATGAGAAAACAGCAAGAAATGTAGCACAAAATACTTGAGCCAGATAAAGTGCGTTTTTCTCGTGAGAATTTTGCAGTTGTTCTTTCTTGTCTGTGCCTTTACTTTTCACAGAAGACAGGGAGGGCGTTTAATTATTATTGTTCTTTTGTTTTCTATTCTTGGCCTCCCTCTTTCCACCTGCCATTAACAATTTTGCCTTGCTTTACTGGCTTCTCTTTCTTTACTTATAGAAGGTTACATGAGGTCCTCCAACCTTGTCATAAACATTCGCATACAGTGGAAAGGAGTAGAAGGTACATCTAAATGCACAAAACAGACCCAGAAAAAGAGAGGTTTTTTACAGTCTTCTGTGAGAACAAGATATCTTTGAACTGAGTAATGCTTTAACTTTTAGTCCACTCTTTACTATTATTACAAGTGTTTGGCCTTTAGTACATAGCCTTTGAAATCATCCAGCCCAATATTTTTGGCTAATTTTGTTTTATTTCTCTCGGGGACTTTGTTTCTTAAGGAATAGTCCAGAGCCAGAGCGTCCACGGTAGAGTTATGCTGCCATAATAAAAGCGTCGTAAATTCTGGTACAGTTTGTGCTGGTAATACGTCTAGGAAAGAAAGGTTTTACATCTTTTTTGACTTTCAAATGTAACCATTATTTGAAAAAGTTAAGAGTTGGGCTTTCCCCCCCTCCAAAATACTTCTCTCTGGAATGTTACTCAGGGATTACACATAAAAGCTCACCCTGTAAAATATGTTGCGGATAATCTGCAGTAAGCGCAGCTTAGCAGCTAGAGATGATTATGTGGGTTAAATGACATTCCTTCTGCGGTGATGGAAACTCTGTCTACGCAGACATACTCAACAAAAGTTACCATGGCTTAGCTCCTCTCCTAAACTTCATGTGCATTTTCAAACTTTCCAAGAAGGTGAATTCAAGCTCCTTCATTGCTCTCTGCTGGAGTCCCAAGAAAATACCAGTGTGCTTTTTGTCATTTACAGCTGTCATTGCTTAGCTCTTGAACATGAGACTCTCTCATGACTGATGAAAGTTGTCTAGTTAAGAGTGGGTCAAAGACACGCTCCTGCTCTAGAAGGAGATGAGAAGGTTTCTGCAGTCTTTGTCATCTCTACTGCTTGTGATTTCTATCCAAAACCAGTGGGAAGTTTTCTGAAGGCAGTCCAGAAGCTGGCAATATGGACAGCTTACAACCAAACACTTGCTGCACTGCTATCACGGTGATACCAGGAAGGACTTAAAAAATTTAGAAGGGCAAAGAAAGCAGTTGGAAGGAAAAGAACATTAACCATTATTCCATTCTTCTAATATGTCCTCCTTTAAGTCATCATTTTCATGCAGTTTAACGGCTTGCATTGGTATCCCTCAAAAGGAATCTGAGACAGAGTAAGCTTTTTAATGCAGTAGATGTGACACGTGCAGGCCAAGTTGCCTTTGTTGACATCAAATGCCAGTTATGCTTGAGCTACCCTTTGCTTAAGGTACTTCGCTTACACGAAGAATTTTACTCATCATTGAGCAAATTTTGCTGTCATGATTGAGTAAATTTTATTCATGATAGAGTGAATTTTACTGTCACTCCGAATTTTACTGTCATGATTGGCATTGAAACTTTTCAAGGAAAGCTCTGGATAGCAATGTTTGTGTAAAAATAGTAGTTTATCTCCTGTATTTGTGTGAAGCAGGTAAGCCTTTTGCTGTCACCAGTGTTGCTTACCCTTTCATGTCATATCCCTCTTCATATCCATATTCTGCTGAAGGCTTATTAATCTGCTTTAAAATTGGCACGTGGAATAAGACTACTTTTCCTTTTTGAAAGCTAATGTCATTTGACCTAGTGACAGTAAATAATTCATTAATTGTAAGTCCCCAGCTAGCATCTTTTACGCATATTCTAACCTTCTAAAGAAGTAACAAAAACACTCTCCAATACTTGACTTTCTTAAGCACACAAAATGAACCACATCTCTGCAGTATTTTAACGTGCACCATATTTAGCCAAGTAATTCAAAAGAAATAAAAAGCAGCCCCTTCAATTTGGAAATATTTTTGAATTGTTTTTGAATATACAAAACATACCCTTACCGTACGCATTGCATGCAGATTTAATCGTCGTGAAAGCAAACCCTATGTTTCTGTTGGGATAGCATGGTTTTCCAGTTTCCACAATTGTTCTTGGCACAGTTTTCTACTTATGTGACTGTTAGGACACTCGTAGGTACTTCTAAGGTACTGTAGTAAGCGGAGAAGGAGGAGAGGTTGTGCCTTATTTCTGGCTTCCTTTGGTTTTCTTTTTGGTTTTCTTCCTCTTGCTCTTTTTCATGTCACCTTTCTAGATACTGTGATTTAGATTTGCAGTTTACTAAGCTGTGTTTTCTGTCTGGAATTCTTTGAAATTCCCAGAGGAACCCCACCGGTAAATATGCATCTTTTTATGATTTGCTAGCTACATAGAAAATCTTCCTGCTGCTCTAAAATGCTTTTATTTGATATGCATTTTTATCACCATTCCAATGAAAAGAAAAGTTCCTCTATTCACTGCTTTTGTACTGGATTCAGTTCAATGTGCGCTAACGGTGCAAAAAAGTCCTGCTGGAGAAGGGATCTGCATACAAATTGACCAAGACATGTGCTACAAGGGTCTTGAAAAGGTTCAAAGTTTCTCTACCTTTCTGGCAGTCTGTCTTCACAGCAGGACTTGATGAGGGATTTTGCTGGCGTTTCTTTGACAGAAAGCAATAACAAAGCAAGCAAAATGGAGCAGCAAAAGAAGAATGGAGCAGCAAAAGGTACATTATCCCCTCTGTTATTATCATTGTCGAAACAGATTTTTTCACACCATGTTACATCAAATACCTTAGTAGAGCTAAAGACTAGAAAAACGCAGCTCTGTTCTGGTTCATTAAAAGCAAAGCCATCTGTGGACAGAAGTGCCCAGCGTGATGCTGGGAACTCCTAGCTGGTTTCAGTAAGCTGTCTGGAGAACGGCATTTTCGGTGGGCTTTACTAGCGTGTCTGTAAGGAGAGGGAGTTTATGTGCAGGTTTGAGCCCTGAGAGTGCCATAGGCAAAGAGACCCATCGTGTAGCTCTCTGACCAGCCACAGCACACTGAGGCATGATGGATTACTCCCAGAGTTCACGTGGTAGAAAGGTTTTCTGCCCCCGTGAAGGACGACACATCCATTTGCTTGACTAGAGCCATTCTGTATGTTACAATGGTAACTTGAATTCATCAAGTTTGTGCTATTTGTACAATGGCAGTGAGCTTGGATTCTTAAGCTTCTCGTGTTTGACCTGTTTCCTGTTTCAGTAAATAGCAAAACTTCCAAGGACTGCAGCGACAAGAAGATGAAGCTGCTAGTGTATTTCAAATCTTTGCCTAATAAAATGGTGATTTTTGCACATATTCGCAATGGAAATTTACGGTACCGAAACACCAGCTCTGCTCAGGGCAATTCTGAAATTGACTTGAGCTCTTTTCTGTGTTTCTTAGCAGGTGAACTGAGATACTTCTAGCTTCCAAGGCAAGGCGTTTGACAGCAGCTTGAAAAAGGCCCAGGCTGTTGGATGAAAAGGTGAAAAAACTGAGGGAAATGGGGGGAAATTTCACTTCTGGTTTATGTCATAGATTCAGCCAGATGATCAACAAGCATTAGTTTTATGAGGTACCAGCGTAGTCTTTCACTCTTGCAGATCCCCAAAAGCTTAACCATCCAGCAGCTTCTTCCTTGCAACAAGTGCCACAGCCAAAAGCCAGGCCTGGCCGTCACCTTCTCCTCGCAGCCTACAAACTCTGCCAAACGTACCGGTGATTCTCACTTTCCTTCTCAGCTACATGGACAAGCACATCCTCTCCATGTCTCCGAGTCCTTAGCGAAACCAAACAGCGGTTCACCTTCAAACAGCTCAGTGTGCCAGGACAGAAAGATTTCACTGGCCTGTGAAATCTTGCTTTTTCCTTGCAGCCTTTTATTTTCAGACATACACCGAGGCATTGCACTTTGCTTCTCAGCTGAGTGCATTGCCATATTGCTGGAGTCCCACACGTCCATCTCCTTCTCGCACTAACTGCTTCTGTTGAAACATGCTGATGTGATGTGCTTTCCTGCTCAGCTATTCACACAGTCACATTCTATGTCCTGCTTGCAGTCTGAATCTAAAAGGAGACGTTTCTGACTATGTCTCACAGACACAGATGTACCAGGATGAAAAGGTTGCTTGGACCTTGCCACTTACGTTCGAAAACATCCATTCACTCCACAATCAAGAGACACCTTTCTTTGCTTTACATCCTGCAAACTTCACACAGACACACACACACACACACACACACACACACACACACACACACACACACACACGAGAGCTACGCACTTTCTTTCTTTCTTTCTTGGCTGCACACACTCACCTATTTCCCACCTTGACCTCTCTACCACTTCTCCTTCGGCCTTGCTGTGCATGGACATTTCCTGTTAAGATACCCATTGTGTTGCCTATCCCTCCCCCACATTGCCTTGCCTTTCCTACCCAATCTTGCATTTCTTGTCATTGCTGACAATTCCTTTCTTTTCCCTTGCCTTCCTGACCCATGCATGTCCTTCCCTTGCCCTTCATACCAAGCCAGTGCCTTGTATTGACTTGCTCACCTATCCTTCTTTTCCTTCCCATTTGTCCAGCTCCAATCTTTCATTTCCTTCTCCTTCTAGGACTCTTATTGCCTTGTCTCCCTCTCTTTTGTGTTGCCTGGCAAAGCCACCACTTGTCTGGCCTTGTCCTTGAACCCCTTCCTTGCCTTGCATTACCTTGCTCATCAGTCCCCCACCTGGAATTCACCACCTCTCTTTTTGTGGAATCTCTTCCACATGCATTGCCCTGCCTGCTTCTCCTAGGATTCTCCAGGCTTCCACTGGCTTTTTTTTCTCAAGGCCCCAGCGTTTCAGGAGCTTGTGAGAGGAAGCCTGGAGGAGGCCACGTGCAAGCACACCTATCTGTCCTGACAGCTTTCTTCTGACATCTATGCTTACATGTCTTGAATTTTGGACACAAAGTTCATCTTTCACCCTTGGGCTTCAGGGGCAGAATGACAGTTCTTTTGCATACAAAGGAAAGCAGGCAACTCAAGTGTCTTAGGTGCAGATTAAACATGACCCATGCAAGATCAAGGCTGGACAGAGCGGTCGGTCCGGGCCGCTTTTGTGTACCAGCAGTCTTTGAATGGACCTGCCACTTGCCTTGCTTTGGGCAACCAACCAGTTTCCTTGCCATGCCCTGCTAATTCTCCATTGCTTTGCATTCCCTTGCATACCCATGCCTCACATTTGACCTGCCTGCAGTTTTCCTACAGGGCTTGGCCTTGCCTAGCCCTTCCGGTTACCATCACCTCCTATGCCCAGCCTTGCCTCTAACTTCTGGGACTTGTCTCACCTACCACTCCATTTGCTTTCCCCTCACGGCTTCAGTCTTGCCAACCTGTCCCTTGACTTGCCTACAATTGCCTACACTTGCTTTGCCTTGCCTTACCTGCATGGAAGGCAAGGCAAAGAGTGGTAGACAAGGCAAAGCAAAGCCAGGAAGTTATTTGAAGGGCTAGGCAAGGCAGACATAGGCAAGCAAGCAAAGCTAGGGTAGGGTAGGCTAGGAAAACTAGGCATGGTACTGGAGGCAAGGCAAAGCCAAGTGACTTGGAGTGCCTTTCCTTGCTTGGGAAGTAAAAGATACGGTGGCAATGTTGGTAGGGCTGATGATAAGGTATCGTGGGAAGGTATAGTACAGCAAGACATTTCTGTCCTGGTCCTTTCTGTGTAGGAGCCATTGTTGGACAGAGTCAGTACCGGACGTGGTATGCAACTTTTGCTCTGTAAGTTCCTGAAGGAGAACAGCAATGCTTTCTCATGGGAAGGAAAGAACTTAGCCCCAGTGTTGGAGGTGCAGATAAGAAGCTGTGTCGTGCAGCTTAAGGGCGGCAGCAACTTTCTATCCTGGCATATTTGGTTTGGAAGCACTGACTCAATTTGTACAATCATGGAGTCGGTATCCATCTTTGGAAGGCAGTCTCCTTCCTGAAAGAATCCATTTGGCCTGTGTTTTCCACTTTCTCAAGGCAGCCTTCTTGAAATTCTGCCAGCACACTTCTTTTGGACAAGGTAAAGAGCTGCGCTGGGTCTTGGTGTGCAGCCTAGCTAGTGCCCCGCACAGGTAATGCCCAATAGCAGTGGTCTGACACCTTTGTAGAGGATCAGGCCCTGGATGCTTTGGATTTTGGAGGAGGGGATGCCATTTCTTTTGAGATGGGCTTCTAGTTCCTCCTCCCTTTGGCAAAGTTTGGGTGGCCACTTTGGGTGGTCTCAGTGAATTGAAAGGCTTTTCCCAATAGGCAGTTCTCTGGGTTAGAGTTGTTGAACTGTCAGTGGGAATGCAGAGGCCAGGCCAGGCCTCTGCAGGACAGGTTTTTGTCCCTTGTAGCTTTAGGGACTGTGTGAGCAGTCCCTGGTGCCATCCCATTTGGATCCTGACTCTGAGAGATTGAAGGCTTACGGTGGTACCTAGAGCTGAGAAGGAAAGTGGCGATAGCAGGGTGCATGTTTATAGTTTGATGGGTGCAATTGAAATTGTAGGCAGCAAAGAGCTTTCTCCACCAACAGTTTTGCGAGCTCGGCCGACATTTTCAAGTTTGTTACCAGGCTCTGTGAGAGAGAAAAAGTTTGTTAGGGCAGAAGATCTGGTGTCGGCCTTTGAGTGTGGGGCAAAGAAGAGTATCCACTTGGAAGGGGAAGATCGGTGAAATCCTTTTGTCCTGACACAGTTGATTGGAGAGCAGGGACGTTTCTGACTTGGCTGGGTCCTGGGGGTGGTTGTGAGCTGGGCTCGGTGCGTGTCCTGGTTTTGTGAGTTGACAATGCTGTGGTGTGGTTATTTAGAAGAGCGCTGACAGTGCCCAGGAAAAAGACAAGCACTTTTCTAGCCCAGCCCCGTTCGTGTGGGAGCAGTGTAGGGACAAGAGCTCTGCTGTGGATCCTGGCTCTCGGGTACTGACAGAATGGGATCCTGCATGTAGCAGAGAAGGAAAAAGAATCATTTCATTGTTGGCTGCACAGTTTAGAAGCTTCAAAATAAAAGGCAATTGCAGCATGGCCTCTTCATTTTAGAAAGTTTTCTGGGCCATCAGCTGCTCAACATGTAACTTGCACCCACTGAACTGCATTCAGCTTCCTGGAGATATGCACTTTCCCTCAAGATCTAGGTACCATCTTGCACTCTAACACTTGAAGATCCCAAACCGCTTCAAAATGTCCAGCGGCTGCTCTCAAAGAAAAAGTCCTACAACAAAAAGGCAGTGCTGGCCATAACGCTCCCTTTGCAGTCTGTCAACCAAACGAAACATACTAGCGATTCTCACGGACTTTCTCAATGATATATATACGTGCATCAGCACATTCTCTCAAAGTGACAGAGACTATCGCTACAGCCAAGCGTTTTCAGCTGCACTTCTGACTGACAGATGTGCCAGGACAGAAGGCATTTGCCAACCTACCCTCTTTCCTGTGCAACCTGACATTGGCAGCGCAAATATTTTCACATTCTTTCATTGTGGACATGTCCAAAGCAGCTAAAGATCACACAGGTGGAAGTGTCAAGACAGAAGATGTTCTCAAAGTAACTCCTTTTTTTTCTAAACAGCTTTTAAACTGCGCACAATGCTTTGTATCTTCTTTCCCACATAGACCTGCCCTCACTTTTTCACACTCACATCTTTGTTGCAAACATCCAGCAGCTGTTTGCGTAGAAAAAGGCTCTAGAAATAAAAGCGAGACTTGGGCTGCACCTTCTGCCTGCCCTGTGTAAGCCACATCAAACTCACCAGTGCGCTCTGTCCTTCCCTTTTCCGCTGCAACTACCATTGTGTTCTCTGGATCTCGGAACCTAAAGGTAGGCACATTTGTTTCCACAGAAGGGCCATAGGTAGCAGCACAAATAGCTCTCACTGAACTTTAATCTTTACCACTGCCACCATGAGTTTGGTTGGTAGGCCAGTAGGAGTCATGCTCCTTTTACAGCTGGTATGCGGCAGCCACCAGCCCAGTGCTCTTCGACTCTTGTAACCAATCCTGCTTTTACTCTCCCGGAGGGGATTAGGCATCTGTTTCTCACACAGATCATTGTGGCAGCAGCCAACGGCTCTAGTGCACTGCTTCTGCCAAAAGACACTGGGGCCAGACACTTACCTTCTCAGCACTACGTAGCCCCGTATTCTGCATCTCTTGTCGTCCAGATCATACCGCAAAGCGTTTCACAGAGAAAAAATGTGCCAGGACAACAAGCTTGGCTGAAGTGTACCCCTGAAACTGGTGGAAGTTTGTATTTGCACCACATTCAAGGGGCAGTCCTCTTTCCTATACAACCTGCAAACTGCTGTCTGTTCGCAGTGCCCTCTGCCCGCTCCTTCTTACCTTGAAGTACCATGCCAAAGAGGGCTCTGTGCTGAGGTCTCAGAAGAAGAGGGAAGCATATGTGTTTGTAAAGTGGACTGTCTGTTAGTCACTTCCCTCTTCAAAGCAGCGTGTTCCATGCCAAGCAGACAACAAAGCAACAAAGGATGAGTGTGACTCTGCATTCAAATCCTGCAATGTTCCCAGAAGTGAATTTCTCTCTTCTATAGGACTGACTTGTATGAAGTGGCGTGGTTGTTTCCTTCCATTAGAAGGGAAACTCATCTAGCCAGGCTTCATCACCCCCTGTATCTTTTGGGGTAGTTCTTGGAAGAAAATAGAGAGCAACTTTTCCACTCCACATGATTCATGTTTCATTCTCTTCCTTCTGTACTTCAGGGAACAAGCTATCAATTCCCTACTCTTTCTATGAAAAGGCATGAAGCTATTAATTAAATTCCCATAGATATAATAAGGAATCAAAGTCTTTTATGCCTGCAAGCAGGCCCTTATGGTATGAAAAGTATGGATTGTCAGGGGTGGAAGAAGATCTGCATGAAAAAGGAGAAAGCCCAGAAGCATGCAGGGATTTTCAGGTATGAAAGGGAAAACGACATTAAATTGTCAAGGGAAAGAAATTGAAAGAGGGAGGAGGGAGAAGGGAGGAGGAGGAGGCAAATGCTGCCTTTGAGGCAGCTGACACAAGGACCGTCGGCCTCATGAGCAAACAAGAAAACCAAATGAAACTTCACAGCAATCTCATCCACAACTTAGTGGACAAATGTGCAAACCCATTTCTTCATTTATTATGTGTCTAATATATATAGAGATGTTCTTCATTCTGACCGAATTTTCAGGGAGCAAGCTAGTGTAAGGCACCTGGAACCAATGGTGTATTGGAAATGGCCAACATGCAGAACGCGCTCCATCCTGAACGCTACCACAGCAGAATCACAGGATCATAGAATGGCCGGGGTAGACAAAGACCTTAAAGGCCATCTAGTTCTCTGACATGGGCGGGGACACCTTCTACTTGCTCAGGTTGCTCAGAGCCCCATCCAGCCTGGCCTTGAACACCAGGTTGGGGTGTCCATAACTTCTCCAGGCTGTCTGTGCCAGTGCTTCACCACCCTCACAGGGAAGAATTTCTTCCGAGTATCTAATTTCAACCTGCCCTCTTTCATTTTGAAGCCATTGCCCATTGTCCTGTCTCCAGAGTTCCTAATGAAGAGTCCCTCTCCTGCTTCCCTTCAGATATTGGAAGGTGTTGTGAGGTCTCCATGCAACCTTCTCTTCACCAGGCTAAACAGCCCTCATTCTCTCAGCCTGTGTGTCATGGCTTGACACTGGGACAATGCCAGTGCCCCCATGAGTATACTCTCTCCCTGGTTTCTGCTGTGAGATGTGACCAGGAATAAGCAAAGCAGGCTCCCACTTAGGGAAAAAAAAAATTATTAACTAAACTACAAGGGAAAGGAAAAAAAAAAAAAAAAAGAAACACACAAGGAAAATGAAAACTTCACAAATACATCTCCTCCTCCTCCTCCCCAAATTCCCAATACAATACATCCCCCAAATCATCGACTCTCGGTCCAGCACCACCCTTCAGAATACTCAATCCTCAGTTCATCAAGAGGACAAGGAGTCCTTCTTGTGCCAGTGGTGACCTATTCCTTTCATGTCCAGTGCTCTCACCACTGAACACAGACCAGAGCTGCTTCTAGGGTCGACTTTTAAGGATGCTTCATCCCACTGCAAAAAGGCACAGTCTCAATTTTGGGACATCTGTCCCCCCCATATTTTTCACCCCCTGGGGCCGAGGGGTACCCACACCGAACCCTCTTGGTCCTGAGGCATTGCCTCCCCCTAGAATGCAGTCCCTGTATCACAAGGAAACATGGCTCTGTCCATGGCTACACACAAAGAGTCCAGCATAAGCTACTCCATCATCTCTTCCACCTGCGTTCTTCTCTATTTCTCTCGTGGCCCATTTCCTCTTATCTCCTCTATATCTCTCTTCTCATTCAACTCCAGGAGGATTAGCATTTGTAAGGTTTCCATCATCCAAGAAAAGGGTTAAAAATCTGAGGCTCTGTCTGTCCAGAACTCCCATGGCTGCCCTGCCAGGCCCCTTCTTGCACTCCCCTCTTCTCCTTCTCGGCCGGCCAAGAACAGGCACCAGCTCTCTCTCTGTCTCTCCTGCGGTGGGGGGGGGGGGGGGGGGGGGCTGCCCAATGCCTCTCAGTGCTCCTCCACCCTTCCATCCTGCAGGGGCCTTCACCTCCCTTCTGGCCAGGGACCCAGCCTACCTCACCGGGCTGGGTGGCTTCCCCTGCCCCGCCCAGCCCGCAGCCAGGCAGGGGAGATCTGAACCTTTCCCTGACCGGAACCCAAGAGAGCCTCCCAGGGGAGAGCCCTGCTTTTAACCCTGTGTTCTCAGAGGTGCATCCAATGTCCCAATGGCCACCTTAGGTGCCAATATTAAAATCTGAACATCCATTGGCCTAACCACAGCATCCCAGAAAACACATTTCCTGTCAAACCACCACACTGTGGGATATGCTCTTGTCCTGAATACTGAACTGCAGTATTGTCTGATGATTTTTTGAATCCTTTGAAGGCATTTTGAATTCTTTTTCAGCCTTAAATTAGACTAAATAGCTTTGATTTGTGGGTATTGAGCAACAGAAATCACTGCCCTGGCTTGCCTTTTTTACAGCTCCTTTCCGTGGGAGACTCGCTGCAAACGTCACAGCTGGTGAGACAGTGGGCACACCATCATTCTGAAAGAGCTTTGCACAGTAAACATAGAGGAGGATTAAATATTGAAATGCAGATGACAGGAGCTGCCCAATGGACTCTGCTGGTGGAAATCAAATACTAGTCTAGTATTTTGAATGCAAATAATTCCTCCCAATGAGGCCAGACAGGCTTGTTTGCCTTTGAATCTGAGCATGTGGACAGTAGTGGATGGTCTACAGGTTGAAAACAGTGTAGATACTTCTCCTTTTTTTCAATAGTGGCTCAGAAACTGAAAAGGCAGCTACAAAATGGTAAATACATCCCTACAGATTCAAAAATGGTTGTTCTTAATTTGCATCTCCACCATAACAACAAATTGTTAGAACTAAAATACAGATGGGAATTTTATAGCTTCTCAGAAATGAAGCAGGAATTGGCCAATGGGCCTTCTCAGAAATGAAGCAGGAATTGGCCAATGGGCCTTAGCAGTAGCTACAAGTTTTTCAGCATGAGGCATCTCAAAAGTGTTTTAACCGTACAGAACTTTTCTGTACTTTTGGCCTTTTATCTCAAGGATGAATCAAAAAAAAAAAAAAAAAAGGAAAAAAAACCCAAGAAAAATAAAAAAAGAACAAACCCTACCAAATATATATATATATATATAACATGACTAAGATAATAAGCACAATCAGTAACATATATAGAAAAAGAACCCATGGTTTTTAACTTTCAACCTTGTCTTCTCAACACACTCTCGAAAATGGAATTGTTTCCCTATCTGCCTTGAAACATTTTGGAGCAAAAAACACTCTAAGGTCCTGATAGGTGTTTTGGTCAAAAATCCCTTCTTCTGGTTTTCTGTCCATAAGCAGAGTAATGGAGGGGAAAACTGGTAGCTGGCCAAAGGAGGTAGGAAGAGTGATCATCATCCACAACACTGGGGCTAAAGAAATTTCCACAGAAAATTACCTGCCTTATTACTTCTTCATGTGTTGGGTTGAAAGCTCAGAATCTGTTTCCATGTTTCCCATCCCTCGAATGTTCTATTTCACAGAATTCGAGCCCCTCAAACTTCAGTCCTGCCAGAACAGCCCGCCACGTGCTGTCATAGGGGATCTGCTGATGCCCACTGACTCTTACCAGTCTAGTGCTTGTCACTGTTGCAGATCAAGAACTACTGAATAGTTCTGATAAATGCTCTTAGAGTGGTTGAAAACAAGGAAAGAATGACTAGACATTTGTATGATCAAATCCCCTGATGGAATAAAAACATACCAGGACAACAAGCTTAATAAATGTATTCATTGTCATAAGAAGGGAGATGAAGGGTCCAAAAGATTACTTGCATACTTACTGTTCTAAATCCCTTGTTATCTGGTAAATTGCAAAGGATGCCCGGCTTTCACCAAAATGCAAATCAGATTAAAATGTGAAGCCTTACACTTTACTGGATAGAAAACTTCATCGTCCATTTTTAAATCTTAGAGAATGCGATGTTGTCCTGGTTTAGGGCAAATTTGGAGGAGAATTTCCAAATTAGGGCCCCTCCCCCCAACTGGTTCGGGAAGGATTCCTCAGAGAGAAGTGGAACGAACCTGTTCATTTAATAGGCACAGCACCCCCCAGCACGCAAAAGGAACAATTCTGGATGACAGCACTCTGAAAAAGATGACAAATTCAGAAAGTCTCTCTTGGGGGGGTGGTCACTTTGTTCTCAGTCCCTCCGGCACTGGGCCAGCTGCTGCAGGCCACAAGGTGCAAACTCTCGGTGTTTCCCAGGTCCCAGTCCGGAGCAGGTTCAAAATGGTCAGGAAGACCTGAAGGAGAAACGGTCCAGGAAGAAATTTGGACAGTTTAGCTAAACTAGCTAATGAGCAAAAGCAAGCAGAAGCGAAGCAAGCAAGAGTGAGAGAGAGCAAAGCCAAAAGCAAAAGCAGAAAAAGCAAAAGCTGCAGTCTCTGTGTCCCGCCAGGTTGATAAGAAAACCAAAACAAAACATTCCCTCTTCAGAGCCAGTCTTAAAGGTACAGAACATAATATCCAACATTCACAGAACACATGAATGGGGATACAAGCATCATAACGTCACCCTAGGACAGATGTATTTCCTATTAATACCTTAATATTAATAAGGTTTAGAGCTGGAATTCAGAGGGAAAAGAAAGCTATTTTGAATTCATTCTATTCAATCATCTTGTCTGGGCTGTCTCTTCCTGCTTTTCACTTCTGAAACTCTGTATGAAAGGCATAGAGTTCTGGATTAATTCTTTTCAGTTTCCCCTGTTATTCTTAACAGTTTCCCCTGTTATTCTTCTTTAAAGGCAAACCTGGAAAAATCCACACTTTCTTTCCCAACCACTTCTAAAATTCCATTGAGAAGCAAAAAACCCCATCAAACAACTAAATCTCTGCTCCAATTTGTAGGAAAAATCCCCATGCCATTAACTGCTTTCCTAACATTTTCTTTCTCTTGTATTAATATGGCAACCTTTTCTTGCTTTTATAGATTAGAACCAAATTCTTAAAGCTATAAGGAAACACAGGTTTACTGTAGCTGATTCTGAGATACAGTAGTCCAGCAAGGAGTTCAGACCTCAAAAGAAGAGTCTGTACAACAAGATTCAGCACAACGTTGAGACATATTAGCTATTTTTCAAGAAAAGCCGCCAAAATGAAACTGCTTAGACTTCTATACTATCATGGGTGCCTGCTTCCAGAACCTGACCTAAGTTGCTGGAAACTAGCTGCAATATTACTGCAAACAATGCTGTGAATGTAGGACATTGTTATTCTTCTCTTCCATTGAAAACCACAAGTGGAGTTGCGTCATTTTCTTAAAAATTCTCCATTTCCTTCCAAACTGCTAAAATAATGATAAATCAAGTGTTCTGTTCATACAGTTTAAATCTAATAATGTTCAAAATGAAAAAAAAAAAAAATTCATTCAGATATGGTCTGCAATAATACAGCCGAGACAAGATGAACCAGTCTGGCCTACAAAATAAAGTGAAGCAGAATTTGGGAATTTGGAACACCTTACGATGTAATATTTAAAGAAAAAAAAGAAATAAAATGTAACCTACCCAAACTCAATCAGTGATGCACCGACAGAGAAAAAAGAACTAATTACTACTAATATTTCTTTCATTCTCAGACAAGAAGTTAAATGATCCTCTTGAATGCGCGGAAGATTGTTGCGAAAGACAGCAGCCTTCTTCTTTACAACATATTCTTCAGAACTCCAGGAGACAAATCATTAGAGCTATGAGGCTCTTTCTCTCTGTAAAACTTCCAGAGCATAGCCAAGATTATATTCCTTTAGAGATCCTCACCGCCCTGGGAGACTGGTGGATAGTCTACAGCTCCAGTACATCAGCCAGACGCTCTGCCTTATTTAGCATGGCTACTGCAGCAAGGACATCATCTCTACTGGCTTTCTATCCAAAATATATGCAAGGCACAACAAAGAATATAGCCAAAACACTGAGCACAGCTTATGGCCTTCAAAACAAAAATCTCACCATGGCAATACTGGATCTTCTGATCCAAACCATCAGGAAACATTTCTTTAGAGGCGAAAAAAGCTCCTGTTGATTGTACAAAAAATAGTGATGTAAACCAGAGTTGCATGACCCAATATTTCTATTGAACTGGAACTATTTTGATCAATATTATGGATCCATTTCTTTTCAGGGCATTTGGTAAAAAATGTAAAGTATAGTTTAAAAGGAATTATTGGATGCGTACTAAGTACTAGGGATTAGTTAAGGTGTTGGTTTTGCATGGCTTGGTTTTTGGTGGGGAGGGAAGAAGCCAGCCACAGAAGTGAATCTTTTGTGAAAAGCTCCTAGAAGCTTCCTCCATGCCTGGCAAAGTGAATCCCTGCTTGGCACTAAGAACAGACATGCTGCTAAGCCAATTAGACAAGCAGTAATATATTTAAGAAGGAAATCAAAACTGCAGCCAGTTAACTTTTAAGTTTGCTAATTTTTTGGTTGGCACCTCTTCTGGTTTGAAAGCAAAAGCAGCAAGAGATGCTGTCGCTGTTGCAGTGTGTGTTTTTGATTGCAATGCAGTTTGAGTAGTCAGTTTTATAATACTTCCGGTTTTGTGCTGTTGTAGCATATTTTATTATTAATGGATTGTTCCTTTCCCCCCGTGGTGTTAGTTTTTGCCCTAGTTGTCCATCTCCCCAAAGACCTGCCCTTTTGTTCCCTTTTCCTCCTCCCACTGAATGTCAATCCCTCCCCAAGCCTGCCCCTTTCTCTAGAAACTTCCCTATCAATTTTATAGTCTTCAAAACCCCATTGGTTTGTTTAAGTTATTCTCCTCCCCTGTAGTCCCCTATTGGTTTAAACATTGTATTCCCCGCCTTGTGGTCCACCCCCAGTTGCTCCCAGTGTGTTAAAGATTGTATCCTCCTCTGGGACCTCTCCCCATTTCTAAGTTGATGTATGCGTTTGAGTCAGTGTCTTTCTGTCCCTGACCCTCCAGGGAAGAAACTCCTTTGGAAAACATACAGAAGACCTCTCCCTGTTCCTTGTCCCTGCCCTCGGCGCAGTCCTATCCCCAATGCAGTCCACCTGTGCCATAGAGCAGCTGTGCCCTACAGCTGCACCCTGGATTCGACAGCTTTCTGGGGGCAGCCCACTCTGGCTGTTGGTGTCAGGAGCTAGTCGGTCTGAAGAAATCCAGCATGGCAGCAAGACTCCAAGTCAGAAATACAATTTATTAGGAAAAGGGGAAAAACCAAATACATGCAATAATACAAAAGAAAAAGCACGGACAGAATACGACCTGTCACCCTGCTAGTTAGGGTGGTGGCAGCAGTCCGGATGAAATGGTCTTGTTGAAGTGGTGATCCTGTAGAAACCATCTGGTAGCTCTTGTCCTCTGAAGACCAGTGGGTGAGGGTGGCCGTTCTTCTAGGAAGCCAGAGGAAAGACTGCTTGTGGTGTCCCAAAACTCAGATTCTATCCAGCTGGGGATGCTTAGCTCCTGCCCCCTGGGCAGAGCATCTTGCAATGGGCTCAAATTGTTCTGAGTCATGCAGTGGTTCCTTGATTACCCTTTAAACAGAAATGGCTCCTGGAGGGAGTCATCTCTGAGTCATGTGGCAAGACATGGATGGCCCCGTTAAGAGATAAGGAGATAAGGAAAAAACGATGCCCCTCCCGGTTTCAGCAGCTCTTGAGGTTGGGAGCAGAATACATTTTTATATTGTAGCCTAGGACAATACAGGATGAATGCTTTTGCATTTGCAGGAGGTTTGTGTGGATTTGAAAAGCATCCTTATAGCAGAGGCACAAAAGTATTCTCATACCCTTTTAAATCATCTTCAAACCAAGCAATTCTCACAAGAAGGTAACGCATGAATGACTTGCAAGTGAGTTGAAGAAACACGGCAAAGATAAGTAGTGTTCAACTGCAGAGAATCGTTTAGGGACACCATACCTTTATATACCTTTATATTTTAAATCAGGAAGCATGGATGGACCGTTTTTTTCCCCTTAGTTGACTACAGAACCAGCGGTCCCTTGCGGGAGGGTGTTTGGATTCAAGATGACACTGGCAGCTAAGAGCATGGCTACATAGAAGGTGCTACTTTTAGACCAGAACATTCAACTACTTAAAGGCAGATAGGAGAATAGCTGACTAGTGACAGCTCTGAGCAGAAGAGCCTGTGGCTTATCCTGTGGGAACAATAGTAAGACATTTCAATTGAAAAACCCCATTCATTTCCAAGGACCAAACATCAGTAAAAATAAAAGGTCAAGTAAAGACACCCTAGTGCTCTTCTTATCAGAAGCATGTTCCTCCATATGAGAGCATTTAGGAAAGGACAGTCCATTCATAAAGAAAGGTGTGCCAGTTAGAAAACCTGTAGAACAATACAAGACAAACTCACACAATATACATCCTCAAATGCAAAATGAAGAAATAATCATTTCAAGCTTCCGTGGAATTAATTGCATTTTATTTGTTCTTTTCATTTCAGCTGCTATCAAGTTATTTTTTAAGACTGAATTTTATGAATTCAGCAAAGCTCTCTTTTTGAATGTCTGCATACCCCTATAAAACACTGAGGTGACAAAGAGAACGGCAGTGGAAGGAAACCTGGTCCACCTCCCCCTCCTTGAAGCTTTAGGCCAGCGAGTGATTAGAATTTAGTCACTTCATTTGCTTTACCAAGAGAGAATGTTTTCTAGCCTTTATCTTTCCTTTTGGAGCTGATTCACTTTGTAGTCATAAATTCTTGACTCAGTTGGTGAGAAACAATGGCATTACAGCCGTGGATGTTAAAGTGCACTGATGGGAAATGAAGTTTTCATCTTCAGGTCCTTGCTTCAGTAAATCTTCCAAATTCATCAGAAAGAAAGTTCCCAGACCAGTAATCCCCACTCAGATGACCTAATTCAAATAGTCTGTAGGCATAAGAGGCATCAAGCAGGTGCTGTCATCTGTTAGGGGAATACCCAGCCAGTACATGATTGTCTAGTTAGGCGGCAACAATTTTGGAAATAATTTAGTTTTTTTGTATTGCAAGTGAATGGTCAATACATTTTATTAGTGGATACGGGTAAAAGAATGTCTTCTGCATCCTTTCAGAGGGGAAGCTTCCCTAGATCTAAAGCTGCTCAGCTCCACGATAGGATGCTTTGTCTGAAAAGGGAACTCAAGTCTTTGTCCTTTTGGATTGCTTCCATAGTTTTTCACTCACTCTTCAGGTACCTGTTAATACGTTCTCTTATCCCTTGCAAACTTTTATGGGCATAGTCACTGAATTGGTACGTATTCCATGAAGTCCACAGGCCCTGTTGAGATGCAGCCACAGGTCTCAAGGGTGTTAGCAGATGTTATTCTGAGGCCACTCCTAATGATGTTTGATGGATCATAGTGACTGAGGAAAGTGCCCAAAGACTGGATGAAAGCAAATGTCACCCATCTTGGAAAAAGGCAACTAGGAGGACTTGGAAAAGTACAAGCCAGCCAGCCAGCGTCATTTTTATCCCCAGGAAGTTGATGGAGCAGCTATTGCTGGAAAGCATTGCCAGGCACATGAAGGAGGACAAAATAACATAGTCAGCATGGATTTACCAGGGGAACTTCATGCTGAACAACTTTTTAAACTCCTCTGATGAATCAACTTGCCCGGTAGATGAAGGGAATATTGTCTGCCTGGGCTTCAGGAAGGTTTTTGACATTTCTCTAGGTGGCAGCACACATACATCCCAGAAGGAATAGTGCAAAGAGGAGGGAACCAGTGTCTTTTCAAGGATGCTCAGTGAAAAGACAAGAGGCAGTAGGCACACACTGAAATACAGGAGATTGCCTCTGCACATCAGCAAATGATTTTTTACTGTGAGGGCGACTGAACCACGGCACAGACTGCCCAGAAAGATTGTGGAGCCTGGATCTTTGAAGACATGAAAAGTACACCCAGATATAATCCTGGGCAAGAGGCTCTAGGTAGCCTGGTTTAAGCAGGGGGGTTGGACCTGGTGAGCCCCACTGACGCCTTCCACTCTCGTTCATTCTGTGCTAGTGAATTCTCTTAGAGATGCATTTCAAGCACTGGCATGACAAAGATCTGTGCAGAGAGAGATCCAAATGGACATGGGATCTAAGTTCCTTAAGTAGTGCTCAAGAAGAATGCAAAACTCTGGGATAAGTGTCTCTTCCATAACTGAATCCCTTTCATGGGAAAATTCCCCAGCTATAGAAAGATCTTCTGATAGGCATGCTTAAGACTGACACTGGCTGAGCAAATTTCTCCCTATGTGTGTTTAAGACCAGTTAGGATCTTCACCAATAGTGTTGTCAACATAGTCACAGAATGTATATTGTTAAGAAGGGACAACTTACATCAGAATGGCAAATATTGGTCCACAAAATGTATTAATGTATGGGAACTATCTACTTGGGTTGAAAATAAAAAGAAAGAGTTAGTCTTTATTTATCAATTTCATCCCAATATTGATAAGGTAAGAAAAAGACCTTAGTCCTTAACCTTCTTAACTCAAACAAAGATTTTTAAAAATTCCTTGTAAAAAATGTATCCTAATTATCAGACTATGAAACAATTTTAGTTGGGAAAAAAGTTCCAAAATTGTGTAGATAGTGGTAAAGAAGCCAAGAAAATAGGTAAGAAACAAAAAGAGAGCAAAAGAGTCAGCTTCAGTCTGCAAGCTCGTTCTAGAAGTAATCTGCTAGAAAAAGGAACCCCCAGTTGAATTTCCAATGTATTCATGCACTTGATTCAGTAACTAGTCAATGTAAAAACCAATCCTTTTGTACGACTTCTCCCAGCAACAAAAACTCCAGCAGCTTGACACCACCATCATGCCTGTCCCAGATGTACTTTAAAAGAAATGATCCTTTCTTGAAACTCTGTTTGCATAAAAGTTGCAAGACATTGGAGGGATTCTCCACATTCTCATTTCTCTGTGTGGCTTGAAAGTATATTTGATAAAATATGCAACAAAGCATATGATTTATAAGGTAGGGTAAAATGGATGATTTGGGAATTGATCTCTTGTTGATATTAAACTTCATATCCACTCTCTGTGAAGTTTCTAAAACAAATGATGGAGCTGAGGCATGAATCTGCCACAACAAGTGTTAAGCAAACATACACACTCCCCTTCACATGCCCCCCTTCCACACACACCTAGGCCCACGCAGAGGTCAGCATAGCAGATGATGAACACCTTGGAAAAGACCGAAATGCTAAATACCTCTCTTTGTGGGCAAAATAGCTGGTGCAACAATTCAAATATCTGGTGTAAAAATTCTGTTTAATATCTACTTCCTATTTAAAACACAGCTTTTCATTTAATTATATGTAGGGAATATTTTCATATTATTTGTTTCTTTACAATTACTTCATTCTCATGTGTTGTATGTCTAGGAATATTTTCTTCTAAAGATAGAAAAAAATAGATAATATCTTTTCAGAAGAAAACATTGGTTTATACAATTTTAAACCATCATGATATGGAAGAATTCTTTTGTCCCTCACTAAGGTGGAAGAACTATTTGGATCACAGATCATTTACAATGAAATACTTTACCTTTTTAAGATGCTTTCAGTCAATTTTATATCCTCATTGCTTATTCATTGTAAACAGTAATTTTTCAGTGAAGGGAAAGTGTGTGGTATATCTGCATTATGTTCAAACCCAATTCCTACTAAAGGCCGGGCTGAACCCCAGTAAATAATGTCCTGAATGATATTTTGCCGCCTTCTTTGGCACTTCATGAAATCCTAACATGAGGAAGTGTGGAAATACAGAGATTTTGTCCCATGTAGAAACCCATCCCATGTATTTTATGCTGTAATTCTTCTCTCTTTTAAAATTTGCTATCTTCTGCATAGTTTTCATTAACCTGTTACAGTAGTGAAAATCACAGATCAAGGTAATTTTGTAACACTTTGATTTTACCCCAAGAGCTGAGGGAAAACTTGCTCCTATACTTCAATCTGAGTTTCTTCTAGATTCAAACTTTGTTTCTCTACCATCAAGAGTCTCCTGTGTTGCTGCTCAAAGCCCCATCCAACCTGACCTTGAATACTTTCAGGGATGGGACACCCACTACTTCTCTGGGCAACCTGTTCCAGTGTTCCATCACCCCCACAGTAAAAAATGTCTTCCTTTCATCTAATATGTGTCAGAAGTATTAAATCTAGGCATATAAACTTTGAGGAAAGGTTTGAAATTCTTTTGATTTGAATCACATTTTATATGAATACTGACTTACAGGTGACTAAAATATGTTGATGGGCATTTGAGCTGACACTTTTTGAAAAGGTGCATGGAATTTAAAATTAAAACCAGCACCATTAAAAGCTTTGTGCCGTTTTCTTTTTCCTCTGGTATTCAAAATTGCATATATCAAATATCTGTGCTTCATACAAAGCTCTTAGACACTCTCAGAAAAAAGCTTTTCTTTCAGACTAAGTTGCAGTTTACGTAGAACACTAGTACTAGTGAAGGTTTTTCTGGGCATAGGGGGAACACCTTCTCATTGGATTTGTGTGCAGAATGCATTTTATCCAAACTGGAAAATTGATCCCAGCTGTGTTCTAGTCATCATTCTTACTGCATCAGGCCTGAAGATTCTGTGAAAAGTAGCCTGTGGTCCTTGAACATAGCTCATGTGAAACAGATGAGAGGCGATGGAGAAGTTGAGGGAGAGAATAAAGAGCATATGGCCCAGTACAGACTAACAATTGTTTGGCACCCTTTAAAGGCTGTGTTTGACAAGCAGGGCTGAAGCAGGTCTGCAAAATATCCGGGAGATCAAAATCCATTGAAGCAAATTGCCCTGGCCAGTCACCTTGCTGCCGATAATTCCCTCTCCATACCAGCTGATCAGGCCTAACAATGCTGCTGCAGAAGTATTGTGAAAAAGGTAGGCATATTTTCACAGATGCAGGGGAAAATCCCCTTGGATGATGGTTCCAAGGGATTACTTGATGGAGCAAGTTATGTACCCTTATCTACCGTGCAATATCTAAGTTGGTGAGTTCACTATCTGTCAGCATCACTTTAGAAAATAAATGTTTGATGCACAAAAAAATATTTCATATGTCCTGTCTACCTGCTTCATTTCAACCAATGAATAGGCTACGTTCCATCAGCAAAGGGTTTATGATCCTATGTTTCTTTAAACTGTGGTAATTCTTTATTTTTTTCTAAATCAGACACTGTCTATTCATAAGATTCAGATGTCCATGGCAGGAGTGTAATTAAATTCACATGTTAAAAAATAACCTTCTTCTTGTTATCTTTTTATTAAATTACTGACATGTAACATCAGTCTGAGAGCTGAAGAAAACCCCTTCATTTGCTGTTTGCCAAGTATCATCTATGTGATACAAATTCTGCTTGAGAAATCACACCCGTACATTGCCATGTAGCACTACTAGTAATGCTTTCACAACCTTTTCTTCATCATTAGGTCTTTTGGTGAAGTGAATGATTAGAACATAAGCAAGGGCATTTGTTCAAGATGCTCCAGAAAGAGCTGTGGTCTGTTCTCTTCTTTGCTGCCTATGTTAGCACTGAGCTGCAAAAAATGAAAGATTACTAGGAAAAGTGTTACTTTCAGTCTAAACTTGTAAATGATGTTTGGAATACCCTGTTAAATGACAAGGTGCTCTTTTAAAATATGGCATCTTAAGAGAAAATGTCAGCTTTAAAAAGGTTTTGAGACAGTTGCTTCTGGAAAAAAAAAAAAACAACAAAAGAATTGGAGGCATCTAAGGTCTTTAGGCATACTATTTTGAAGATTGATTCAAACCACAGTTTCTTCATATAGGAAGAGCAGAGGACCATAGATGCAACCCATTTGAAAATGGATTTCTATATGTTTCTGGTTGGGATTACCAGACATCATTTCTTGTGAAGTCGAGGGACTGCAGTTAGCACTCCAGTAATTTCCTTCCCTGAAATTCAACTGCATTTGCTCCTTTTTCCAGAGTCCCCATTTATTAGTGAAGGTATGCTCTATCTATGCATTAGAATATTCCATTAGAGTGTGTGACTCATACTTGCTAGTTAAAATTAGCTGGAACGGAATGGATAGTTACAGTTGCTTGTATACAATAGTCTTATTTTGGCAAGTTTTCTTTAGACAATGTTGAAGCAGCACTAGCAAATAGGAAGTACAGCTTGCAGCAGGGAAGGACACTCTTCTGCTTTCTCAAGTTTCCTGTAGTTAAATAGACGCCAAAAGGCTTTTCCTAGTACTACTACTGTCTTGTAGGAATACTTGATCTAATCCTATCTTTGATCAAATTACGAATGGGTTACTTTTCTACAAGGCAGAACATTTTTCTTTTAATAATATGTATTTTGTAAGGTGGAAACATGAACTTGTGCACCAGTCACGTGGAATGTACTCCTTATTAAGTTTCACAACCTTCTTTAGAAAATATTGACTGTGTGTAACTTCAAAAGAAGAATTCTGGGCATCTTCATTCTATTGATGTAATTGTTTTTCTGCCATGCTGGTATTGTTTTCTATCATTTTTACCAACAGAAATATTTTTCCCTGACACCTATGGAAAAGACCTATGTTTACTCAACAGTGCGGCATCAGTACATTGTTTAGAATGATTTCAACATGGTCCCAAACATATCGGACTTCTAGACAGCAGAGGTTAGCAACAGGGAATGGGAATAACTTCTGAACCGTTTCAGTAGATTTCCCAGGAAGGGAAAATTGCTTTCTGCCACTGCAAATTTTCCCAGAGATTTTGTCTGGTTAAGAGTTGCATCAAAAGAGTATTTTTGCACAAACCTTGGGGCAAGCTCTGTCTCCGATTTACTAGTGAATGCAAAGAGGGTGAAAGTGCTGCTTCAAAGCCCTCTGTGTGCTTTCTGTACCAAGAGGGGGGGTGACCCCAGAAATAAGTTTTGATCTCTCTTCAGAACACAAGGCATGTCATCACCTCATTCATCTTCTTCTGGGACTCATAGCATCTTAAGACTAAGAAGCTCTCTTGCTTGCTGAAGTGCGTTCAGCAAAAAAACCTTGTCTCATCAGCAAATTTGAACACAACTACAGTCGAGTCAATTCCAATGCTGGCAGGGCAATACTCTACCCCACTAGTAACACGCCACTATTAGAAGACTGTGTAAAACTATTTTTGTACAAAGTAATCGGAGGGAAAAATAGAATTGGGAAGAACTGCACATTGTTCTGGAAAAAAGTCTCCTGCCTCAGTCTTACAGACATCATTTGCTGGTATCATTTTTAATAGTTGGGGCTTTTTAAATTTTGTAGAAGAAAAAATATTACTGCACCTTTATGTTTCCTTAATAGAAGTACAGCCATTTCTTAATAGATTAGAAGTAAGCCATTTGAATATGTACAAATGGTCTTTTCAAATACATATGCTATAGCACACTGTGAAAGTAATCTAAAGGTTTAAAAAGATTTTGGAAGAAAGTAAGTCTAAGGTGATAGAAGAAGAAGAAGAAGAAAACAGCAGTTTTCTTCTGGTGAAAAAAAAAACAAACGGAGGACCTTGTACAGTGGAGATGTATTATTTGACTTCCTGAAAAACTGAGTAGGTTTGCTATTGCCAATGGTTTTCATTAGGAAGGAAGAGATTCCTTTGGCAAAAAAACCCCTTCAAATTGACTTGACAAAAATGTTATGACACTTAACTTCACCAATCCTGAAGAAAAATTCTCATCACTTGATCTGGAAATCATGATGGTAATGGAGACAAGGATGTCTAAGCCATGCCATCAGGAACATAAAAAAGCATTAGAATGCAGGTAAGACTGAGCTCCTGAACTAGTGTGAAGAGAATGCAACAAAGACATTTTCCTTTAAGAGTCTTCAGGATGGAAGGCAGAGCAAATTTTTTCACGGGAAGTATTTCTGAATAGAATGAATCTTCAAAATAACATTGTTTTCCAAAACCTGTTTACAGTATCTCTTACCATGATACACAGTTCCTATGAATAGAAAAAGCAAAGCACTTTTTTCCAAACTGTTGTGCACTCTTAAGCAATCTACAATAAAAATAGTATTTTTTCATGCTGGGAATGATGTTAATTACAAAAAAAGCCTTGTAGCACACTTGGCACTGTAGTCTCTTGATTAGCATAGCTTTTTATTCATCAAACACGTTTCACATTGACTATTTTTCTCTTTTAAATAACGGCGTCTTTGTACTTATGCAGCATCCATGAAGAATTTCTTGGGTGTTATTTTGTACCTGATCCTAAATGGCAGGTTCTGCATTCTGCCATCTGTCTAGCTTTGCCATTTGATGCAGCTTCTGAGAGGTATTTTCAGAATCGAGGACTACTTGCAAGAATGATGCTAAATCCATGCATTTTACTCCTTGGTTAATGCAAAACTATTTTTCCTTTACAGATCAATGAGAACAGGAAAATAATGATGGTGAGTTCAATCCTTAGAGTAATACAAAGAGGACTATTATCATCATTAGAAACCAAGCAAGGTGTATTTATTGCACATGCAGTATACTCACTAATGCAAATTACCCTGTAAATTCAAAAGGAATCTGTATCATAGGAGTGGATGGAATGTTTCTATTGATATTTTGCTTAAAGCAGAAAATTAATTCTTTTGACAGCCAACTCATGATTGCAAGCTCACTTTCAACTACAGCTTTCAAACAGATGAAACGTGTCTGTTTATAAAACGATACAGTACAGTACACAATAGCAAGTCAGGTCATAGACATTCAAAAGAAAAAAACAGATCAAAGGACACATTCATTCCCATCTACAAGCCCTCAAGAGTGTACAGGTCAAATGTCCCCAGAAAACTAGGCTGGTGGCGCAAATTCTCTATGTTGGCACCAGCAGAAGCAGCTGCTATCTTTATAGGATGCAATCTTGCTTACATCACCCTTCAGAGCAATCTTCTGTACCCCTGCCCAATACACCTTCTGCTCTATTCCTTGGACTTCACATTTGCATTTCTACAGAGTCCTGTCCTGCAAACTGACTCAAAGTTCAGGTAATAGATTTCCAAGATTTAGAAATGTTGTGTGAGGTTTATTTATTTCATATTTCCTTCCATCTAAGCAAACTGTAACTTTCGGAAGTGAAATATTTCGAGTATGTCACGTGTATTTTAATGTTAGCTCTGCTTCACATTCAAACTTCTCACAGACCCCTGTGATGCCTTGCTGCAAAAATATATAGCTGCCAAGAGTGGTTGTGGGAAGTTAGAATTGCCAGAAAACCATACAAACAATCTAACAATAGAGCCTTGGATTTCTGAATATAATTGCACCATGTAAAGTCAAAATATAATATTTAAATGATTTTATATAATGATGAGTGTGGGCTAGAGAGAATCCAGATAGAATTTTATTTTTTTAAACAGTTCCGGGAAAAACATGGCCTTGACTTGGAAGTATAGCACGAAATATTTTTATACAGCATGAGTTCTCATTACCTAATCATGTGATTTGTAGACCTGAATTGGAAACCAGGAAATAAACAAAGAAAAATATTCAAGCTATAAAAGATGGGAGTTTAAAATTTTCTTTGTATTTCTGATTAAAGCTATTAGGTAGCTAAATGGTCACCCATGATTTTAAAAAGCATCTGGACATTAAAAATAGGTAAATTTCTGCGGGACTTGGATGTCAGCTATTCCTGAAAAGCTTTATTTCACCGCTTTCCAACCCTGAATCAATCCACTTAAACGCAGCTGTATTTCAGATGCTCAGTGGAACTGTCCATGTAATGCATATAGTTGACAAATAGTCTGCAGAAAAAGCTAGATCCATTTGAAGATCTTTTTCTGTAAATGGTATTCACGTTATTTGTACAAACACACAGATGGGATTTCTGCTGTCTTCTTCAGGCTACTTCCTCCAGAGAGCTCTCCATCAAATCTCTCTAGTTCTACTCTTCTGGTGATCCAAAGTCAGCACTGGGATGGTCCAAGTGCATGAATTACTGTCTGCTAGAGGTGCACCCCGAGGGCTTCTGTGTGCAGCATCACGTGAGCCCTACTAATGTCACCCTGTTGGTATAAACTGAGCTAGCTGGACCTTAAGGGACAAGATTGTGCACTGATATTGTAATAGAAATTAGGTACTAAGAAGGAGGCTGGAAGATTTAAATATTTCTGCCTCCAGCTTAAGCAACACTAAATCTTGGTCTTTATCTGAAAAACTAGGTGAATTAGCCTATTTGGCATTCCTATGCCAAAAATGTCAGTAATACAACAAGAACCGTCAAAAGAGTAACAATTCCAATCATTACTTTGTAAAAATAATTCATTGGAAGAAGTCGGGAAGAAGGATGAAACATGCCAATATCCTACCCTGAGAATCATTCTGTTGATTTGCACAGGTTTCTTATTATATACCCATCTAATGCATTGGACATGCATGCTTGTGATGACACAAATACTTGCAAAGCTTACCAGATAAACCATGTTCTCTTCAGACAGCAAAACATTGCTTGATGGTTGTGTTTGCTAATTACATTTAGACTCAATGTTCTTAAAGGTCTTTTCCAACCAAAGTGATTCCATCATTCTCTAAATCGCAGATCCTGCTTGTCTTGGTTTAGGGCAAATTTGGCAGCAATCCTCAAGAAGGGGTGATTTATTAAAAATATTGATCTAGTACTGATATCCAACTGTGACGGACCAAGGCTCTCTAACAGTTCAAAATTAGAAAGTGTATGTTTATTGCAACGCTGGGCAGCGTGCGGGATAGCTCCCAAATACACACTGTGATTTAGAGGTGATAACAGAGTCTTTTTATCTATACAAGTATTGAATACCCAAAAGACAAATACATATTCATAATTTAGGTACATCCCATCATTCCTCACTTCGTATGGTAATTAGTTCAAAAGCTATTAAGCACACGTAGTTTGTTCCTCAAAATGAATCGGTGGTCCCTTTCATGGGGAGGGGTTCCAAAATGAGGAAATAAATGAAGTCTTCCTGGTTCTGAACTTTCTACGTTTTCAATGCAAATATGACAAATGAACCCATTGGTAGAACTCCCATTCC